>NW_027011085.1:85000-125000 GCF_036934945.1 Oncorhynchus masou masou | reverse complement strand
ACACACACACACACACACACACACTACGTGTCTCTGGGCTTTGACACACACACACACACACACCGTGTTTCTGGGCTTTGAACACACACTGTGTCTCTGGGCTTTGAACACACACTGTGTCACTGGGCTTTGAACACACACAGTGTCTCTGTGCTTTGAACACACACTGTGTCTCTGGACTGTGAACACACACTGTGTCTCTGGGCTTTGAACACACACTGTGTCTCTGGGCTTTGAACACACACTGTGTCTCTGGGCTTTGAACACACACTGTGTCTCTGGGCTTTGAACACACACTGTGTCTCTGGGCTTTGAACACACACTGTGTCCCTTGGCAGGGCCAGCAGAAGATGTGATGAGAGATGGGATGTTGCCCTGTTGAGCAACCCAAAGACTAATTATAACTCAGACAAGAGCAGGCTGGTGGTATAATTCACATACCTGTTGCTAAGTAACAGATTGCAGTCGGTGTGTGTCTGTGCGTGTTTGAGGTGAGGAAGAGGTGGAGTGTGTGTGTGTGCGTGCATGCGTGTGTGTTTGAGGTGAGGAAGAGGTGGAGTGTGTGTGTGCGTGCGTGTGTGTTTGAGGTGAGGAAGAGGTGGAGTGCGTGTGTGTGTGTGTGTTTGAGGTGAGGAAGAGGTGGAGTGTGTGTGTGTGCGTGCGTGTTTGAGGTGAGGAAGAGGTGGAGTGTGTGTGTGTTTGTGTGTGTGTGTGCGTGCGTGTTTGAGGTGAGGAAGAGGTGGAGTGTGTGTGTGTGTGTGCGTGCGTGTGTGTTTGAGGTGAGGAAGAGGTGGAGTGTGTGTGTGTGCGTGCGTGCGTGTGTGTTTGAGGTGAGGAAGTGGTGGAGTGTGCGTCTGTGCGTGCGTGTGTGTTTGAGGTGAGGAAGAGGTGGAGTGTGTGTGTGTGTGCGTGCGTGTTTGAGGTGAGGAAGAGGTGGAGTGTGTGTGTGTGCGTGCGTGTTTGAGGTGAGGAAGAGGTGGAGTGTGTGTGTGTGTGTGCGTGCGTGCGTGTTTGAGGTGAGGAAGAGGTGGAGTGTGTGTGTGTGTGTGCGTGCGTGTTTGAGGTGAGGAAGAGGTGGAGTGTGTATTCTCCCTGAGCGTTGAGTGAGACGTCCCGTCCTATCCCTCTGTGAAGCGTCAACCCAGGCCTCTCTAGGACTGACAGGTCAGCAGAGCAGAGAGACGACTGTGGCCTTACAGTTATTGTCTGGCTTCATTTTATTGTCTTTTAAAGGCAGGTCGATACAACATAACTCCACAGGCTTCCACACCAGCCAAGTCACTCCAGGTCCAAGTCACTCCAGATCCAAGTCACTCCAGATCCAAGTCACTCCAGATCTAAGTCACTTCAGATCCAAGTCAATCTAGATCCAAGTCACTCCAGAACCAAGTCACTCCAGATCCATGTCACTCCAGGTTCCAGGACGTCGGGGAGAAAGGGGAGACCTAGTCAGCTCAGGTGTTGTGGACGGGGGTTAGGGGGAGGGAAAGGGGAGACCTAGTCAGCTCAGGTGTTGTGGACGGGGGTTAGGGGAAGGGAAAGGGGAGACCTAGTCAGCTCAGGTGTTGTGGACGGGGGTTAGGGGGAGGGAAAGGGGAGACCTAGTCAGCTCAGGTGTTGTGGACGGGGGTTAGGGGGAGGGAAAGGGGAGACCTAGTCAGCTCAGGTGTTGTGGACGGGGGTTAAGTGAAGGGAAAGGGGAGACCTAGTCAGCTCAGGTGTTGTGGACGGGGGTTAGGGGGAGGGAAAGGGAGACCTAGTCAGCTCAGGTGTTGTGGACGGGGTTAGGGGAGGGAAAGGGGAGACCTAGTCAGCTCAGGTGTTGTGGACGGGGGTTAGGGGAAGGGAAAGGGGAGACCTAGTAGGCTCAGGTGTTGTGGACGGGGGTTAGGGGGAGGGAAAGGGGGAGACCTAGTCAGCTCAGGTGTTGTGGACGGGGGTTAGGGGAGGGAAAGGGGAGACCTAGTCAGCTCAGGCATGGGGACGGGGTTAGGGGAGGGAAAGGGGAGACCTAGTCAGCTCAGGTGTTGTGGACGGGGGTTAGGGGAGGGAAAGGGGAGACCTAGTCAGCTCAGGTGTTGTGGACGGGGGTTAGGGGAAGGGAAAGGGGGAGACCTAGTCAGCTCAGGTGTTGTGGACGGGGTTAGGGGGAGGGAAAGGGGAGACCTAGTCAGCTCAGGTGTTGTGGACGGGGGTTAGGGGAGGGAAAGGGGAGACCTAGTCAGCTCAGGTGTTGTGGACGGGGGTTAGGGGAGGGAAAGGGGAGACCTAGTCAGCTCAGGTGTTGTGGACGGGGGTTAGGGGAGGGAAAGGGGAGACCTAGTCAGCTCAGGTGTTGTGGACGGGGTTAGGGGGAGGGAAAGGGAGACCTAGTCAGCTCAGGTGTTGTGGACGGGGGTTAGGGGAGGGAAAGGGGAGACCTAGTCAGCTCAGGTGTTGTGGACGGGGGTTAGGGGGAGGGAAAGGGGAGACCTAGTCAGCTCAGGTGTTGTGGACGGGGGTTAAGGGAAGGGAAAGGGGGACCTAGTCAGCTCAGGTGTTGTGGACGGGGTTAGGGGGAGGGAAAGGGGAGACCTAGTCAGCTCAGGTGTTGTGGACGGGGGTTAGGGGAGGGAAAGGGGGACCTAGTCAGCTCAGGTGTTGTGGACGGGGTTAGGGGGAGGGAAAGGGGAGACCTAGTCAGCTCAGGTGTTGTGGACGGGGGTTAGGGGGAGGGAAAGGGGAGACCTAGTCAGCTCAGGTGTTGTGGACGGGGGTTAGGGGGGGAAAGGGGAGACCTAGTCAGCTCAGGTGTTGTGGACGGGGGTTAGGGGGAGGGAAAGGGGGACCTAGTCAGCTCAGGTGTTGTGGACGGGGGTTAGGGGGAGGGAAAGGGGAGACCTAGTCAGCTCAGGTGTTGTGGACGGGGGTTAGGGGGAGGGAAAGGGGAGACCTAGTCAGCTCAGGTGTTGTGGACGGGGGTTAGGGGGAGGGAAATGGGAGACCTAGTCAGTTGTACAACTGAATGCCTTCAACTGAAATGTGTCTTCCTCATTTAACCCAACCCCTCTGAATCAGAGAGGTGCGGGTGGCTGCCTTAATCAACGTCCACGTCTTCGTTGCCCGGGGAACAGTGGGTTAACTGCCTTGGTCAGGGGCACAACGACAGGTTTTTACATTGTCAGTTCGGGAATTTGATCAAGCAACCACCCTTACCTTAACCCTTACCTTAACCCTTACCTTAACCCTTACCTTAACCCTTACCTTAACCCTTACCTTAACCCTTACCTTAACCCTTACCCTAACCCTTACCATAACCCTTACCTTAACCCTTACCTTAACCCTTACCTTAACCCTTACCTTATCCCTTACCTTAACCCTTACCATAACCCTTACCTTAACCCTTACCTTAACCCTTACCTTAACCCTTACCTTAACCCTTACCTTAACCCTTACCTTAACCCTTACCTTAACTCTTATCTTAACCCTTACCATAACCCTTACCTTAACCCTTACCCTAACCCTTACCTTAACCCTTACCTTAACCCTTACCTTAACCCTTACCTTAACCCTTACCTTAACCCTTACCATAACCCTTACCTTAACCCTTACCATAACCCTTACCCTTACCATAACCCTTACCTTAACCCTTACCTTAACCCTTACCATAACCCTAACCCTTACCATAACCCTTACCTTAACCCTTACCTTAACCCTTACCTTAACCCTTACCCTAACCCTTACCTTAACCCTTACCTTAACCCTTACCTTAACCCTTACCTTAACCCTTACCTTAACCCTTACCATAACCCTTACCTTAACCCTTACCATAACCCTTACCTTAACCCTTACCTTAACCCTTACCTTAACCCTTACCATAACCCTTACCTTAACCCTTACCTTAACCCTTACCTTAACCCTTACCATAACCCTTACCTTAACCCTTACCTTAACCCTTACATTAACCCTTACCTTAACCCTTACCATAACCCTTACCTTAACCCTTACCTTAACCCTTACCTTAACCCTTACCTTAACCCTTACCTTAACCCTTACCATAACCCTAACCCTTACCTTAACCCTTACCTTAACCCTTACCTTAACCCTTACCATAACCCTTACCTTAACCCTTACCTTAACCCTTACCTTAACCCTTACCTTAACCCTTACCATAACCCTTACCTTAACCCTTACCTTAACCCTTACCATAACCCTAACCCTTACCATAACCCTTACCTTAACCCTTACCTTAACCCTTATCTTGACCCTTACCTTAACCCTTACCTTAACCCTTACCTTAACCCTTACCTTAACCCTTACCTTAACCCTTACCATAACCCTTACCTTAACCCTTACCTTAACCCTTACCTTAACCCTTATCTTAACCCTTACCTTAACCCTTATCTTAACCCTTACCTTAACCCTTACCTTAACCCTTACCTTAACCCTTACCTTAACCCTTACCTTAACCCTTACCTCCTTAACCCTTATCTTAACCCTTACCTTAACCCTTACCTTAACCCTTAACTTAACCATTGACAGTTGACATTTCCCCCCCCCCCTCTGGACAAACGTCAGATATAGAAGTCAGACCGTGATACATTATTGCTGTCACTCAGTGAGGAGGGTAATGGAGGACAGTCTGAAGGCATAAGGGAGACATGTTGGGACAGTAGTAAACTAGACGTGGGTGTATTTAATCCCTGTCTGTCCTCTCTCTGCTCTCCATTCTCTTCTCTGTTGCTCAGCGTCTCTCAGCAGACAGATGTGATGGAAGTGGAACTAGAGGCTCAGACCTCTTAACATGTATCCTGTGTAGACCTACAGCCTAGCTGTCCCCCGGGAGGTTGAGGAGGGGGAGAGGGTCTGTGTGGAGAGGAGAGGAGTGACTGGTCCAGTCACAGGGGAGAGGGTCTGTGTGGAGGGGAGAGGAGTGACTGGTCCACAGGGGGAGAGGGTCTGTGAGGAGAGGAGAGGAGTGACTGGTCCACAGGGGGAGAGGGTCTGTGTGGAGAGGAGAGGAGTGACTGGTCCACAGGGGGAGAGGGTCTGTGTGGAGAGGAGAGGAGTGACTGGTCCAGTCACAGGGGAGAGGGTCTGTGTGGAGAGGAGAGGAGTGACTGGTCCACAGGGGAGAGGGTCTGTGTGGAGAGGAGAGGAGTGACTGGTCCACAGGGGGAGAGGGTCTGTGTGGAGAGGAGAGGAGTGACTGGTCCACAGGGGGAGAGGGTCTGTGTGGAGAGGAGAGGAGTGACTGGTCCACAGGGGGAGAGGGTCTGTGTGGAGAGGAGAGGAGTGACTGGTCCAGTCACAGGGGAGAGGGTCTGTGTGGAGAGGAGAGGAGTGACTGGTCCACAGGGGAGAGGGTCTGTGTGGAGAGGAGAGGAGTGACTGGTCCAGTCACAGGGGAGAGGGTCTGTGTGGAGAGGGAGAGGAGTGACTGGTCCAGTCACAGGGGAGAGGGTCTGTGTGGAGAGGAGAGGAGTGACTGGTCCACAGGGGGAGAGGGTCTGTGTGGAGAGGAGAGGAGTGACTGGTCCAGTCACAGGGGAGAGGGTCTGTGTGGAGAGGAGAGGAGTGACTGGTCCACAGGGGGAGAGGGTCTGTGTGGAGAGGAGAGGAGTGACTGGTCCAGTCACAGGGGAGAGGGTCTGTGTGGAGAGGAGAGGAGTGACTGGTCCAGTCACAGGGGGAGAGGGTCTGTGTGGAGAGGAGAGGAGTGACTGGTCCACAGGGGGAGAGGGTCCTCCTCTATCCCTCCCTCCCACACTCCCCCTCTCCTCCCCTATCCCTCCCTCCCACACTCCCCCTCGCCTCCTCTATCCCTCCCTCCCACACTCCCCTCCTCCCCCTATCCCTCCCTCCCACACTCCCCCTCTCCTCCTCTATCCCTCCCTCCCACACTCCCCCTCTCCTCCTCTATCCCTCCCTCCCACACTCCCCCTCTCCTCCCCTATCCCTCCCTCCCACACTCCCCCTCTCCTCCCCTATTCCTCCCTCCCACACCCCCTCCCCCTCTATCCCTCCCTCCCACACCCCCTCTCCCCTCCCTCCCACACCCCTCTCCTCCTCTCACCCCTCCCACACCCCCCTCTCCTCCCCCCTCCCTCCCACACTCCCCCTCTCCTCCCTCTATCCCTCCCTCCCACACTCCCCCTCTTCTCCTCTATCCCTCCCTCCCACACTCCCCCTCTCCTCCTCTATCCCTCCCACACTCCCCCCTCTCCTCCTCTATCCCTCCCACACTCCCCTCTCTCCTCTATCCCTCCCTCCCACACTCCTCCCCTCCCCTCTATCCCTCCCTCACACATTCCCCCCTCCTCCACTATCCCTCCCTCCCACACTCCCTCCCCTATCCCTCCCTCCCACACTCCCTCCCCTATCCTCCCTCCCACACCCCCCTCTCCCCTACACCCCCCACCCCCTCTCCTCCTCTATCCCTCCCTCCCACACCCCCTCCCTCCCACACCCTCCCTCCCCCCTCTCCTCCTCCTCTATCCCTCCCTCCCACACTCCCCCTCTCCCCCTCCCTCCCACACTCCCCTCTCCTCCTCCCCTCCCACACTCCCCCTCTCCCTCCTCTATCCCTCCCTCCCACACTCCCTCCTCCCTCTATCCCTCCCTCCCACACTCCCCCCTCCTCCCCCTCCCACACTCCCCCTCCTCCTCTATCCCTCCCTCCCACACCCCCTCCTCCTCTATCCCTCCCTCCCACACCCCCTCCCTCTCTATCCCTCCCTCCCACACTCCCCCCTCCTCCTCTATCCCTCCCTCCCACACCCCCCCCCCTCCTCTATCCCTCCCTCCCACACTCCCCCTCGCCTCCTCTATCCCTCCCTCCCACCTCCCCTCCTCCCTCTATCCCTCCCTCCCACCTCCCCTCCCCTCTATCCCTCCCACACCCCCTCTCCTCCTCTATCCCTCCCTCCCACACTCCCCCCTCTCCTCCTCTATCCCTCCCTCCCACACTCCCCCCTCCTCCTCTATCCCTCCCTCCCCCCCTCCTCCCCTATCCCTCCCCCACACTCGCCTCCTCTGTCCCTCCCTCCCACACTCCCCTCTCCACCTCTATCCCTCCCTCCCACTCTCCCCTCTCCTCCTCTATCCCTCCCTCCCACACTCCCCCTCTCATCCTCTATCCCTCCCTCCCACACTCCCCTCTCCTCCTCTATCCCTCCTCTCCTCTCCTTTTTATTTGTCACGGCTGTTGTGGAACTTAATGTCACTTTAAAATCAGTGTCACGCTTGGGAGTTTGGAGTTACGATGAAACAATGAGCATCCTGGTGAATTCTCTCTCTCTCTCTGTCTCTTTTCATCTCTTTTCCTGTTTCTCCCTTTCTCTGTCTTTTTCTTCTTATTCTTCTCTCTTTTGTTCCCTGCCTCCCTACCATTTCTCCATCTCCCCTGTCTACATTTCTGAGGACGCAGTAGGGTATGTGGTGAGGAGAGAGAGGGAGAGAGGATGAGAGAGAGAACAGGGAATGCAGGAAATGTAGGGACTTCTCTAGATCTCTCCCTGGGGGGCAGGCCTCTCTCTGGTGTGTGTGTGTGTGTTAGAGCAACACTGTCTGCAGCCTGTTAGAGCAACACTGTCTTTAACCTGTTAGAGCAACACTGTCTGCAGCCTGTTAGAGCAACACTGTCTTTAACCTGTTAGAGCAACACTGTCTGCAGCCTGTTAGAGCAACACTGTCTTTAACCTGTTAGAGCAACACTGTCTGCAGCCTGTTAGAGCAACACTGTCTTTAACCTGTTAGAGCAACACTGTCTGTAACCTGTTAGAGCAACACTGTCTGTAACCTGTTAGAGCAACACTGTCTGTAACCTGTTAGAGCAACACTGTCTGTAACCTGTTAGAGCAACACTGTCTGTAACCTGTTAGAGCAACACTGTCTGTAACCTGTTAGAGCAACACTGTCTGTAACCTGTTAGAGCAACACTGTCTTTAACCTGTTAGAGCAACACTGTCTGTAACCTGTTAGAGCAACACTGTCTGTAACCTGTTAGAGCAACACTGTCTGCAACCTGTTAGAGCAACACTGTCTGTAACCTGTTAGAGCAACACTGTCTGTAACCTGTTAGAGCAACACTGTCTGTAACCTGTTAGAGCAACACTGTCTGTAACCTGTTAGAGCAACACTGTCTGTAACCTGTTAGAGCAACACTGTCTGTAACCTGTTAGAGCAACACTGTATGCAGCCTGTTAGAGCAACACTGTAACCTGTTAAGCAACTGTTAACCTGTTAGCAACACTGTCTGTAACCTGTTAGAGCAACACTGTCTGTAACCTGTTAGAGCAACACTGTCTGTAACCTGTTAGAGCAACACTGTCTGTAACCTGTTAGAGCAACACTGTCTGCAACCTGTTAGAGCAACACTGTCTGTAACCTGTTAGAACACTGCAACACTGTCTGTAACCTGTTAGAGCAACACTGTCTGTAACCTGTTAGAGCAACACTGTCTGTAACCTGTTAGAGCAACACTGTCTGTAACCTGTTAGAGCAACACTGTCTGTAACCTGTTAGAGCAACACTGTCTGTAACCTGTTAGAGCAACACTGTCTGTAACCTGTTAGAGCAACACTGTCTGTAACCTGTTAGAGCAACACTGTCTGTAACCTGTTAGAGCAACACTGTCTGTAACCTGTTAGAGCAACACTGTCTGTAACCTGTTAGAGCAACACTGTCTGTAACCTGTTAGTCTGTAACCTGTTAGAGCAACACTGTCTGTAACCTGTTAGAGCAACACTGTCTGTAACCTGTTAGAGCAACACTGTCTGTAACCTGTTAGAGCAACACTGTCTGTAACCTGTTAGAGCAACACTGTCTGTAACCTGTTAGAGCAACACTGTCTGTAACCTGTTAGAGCAACACTGTCTGTGTTAGAGCAACACTGTCCTGTTAGAGCAACACTGTCTGTAACCTGTTAGAGCAACACTGTCTGCAGCCTGTTAGAGCAACACTGTCTGTAACCTGTTAGAGCAACACTGTCTGTAACCTGTTGCTGGGCGGAGCAACACTGTCTGTAACCTGTTAGAGCAACACTGTCTGTAACCTGTTAGAGCAACACTGTCTGTAACCTGTTAGAGCAACACAGTCTGTAACCTGTTAGAGCAACACTGTCTGTAACCTGTTAGAGCAACACTGTCTGCAACCTGTTAGAGCAACACTGTCTGTAACCTGTTAGAGCAACACTGTCTGTAACCTGTTAGAGCAACACTGTCTGTAACCTGTTAGAGCAACACTGTCTGTAACCTGTTAGAGCAACACTGTCTGTAACCTGTTAGAGCAACACTGTCTGTAACCTGTTAGAGCAACACTGTCTGTAACCTGTTAGAGCAACACTGTCTGTAACCTGTTAGAGCAACACTGTCTGTAACCTGTTAGAGCAACACTGTCTGTAACCTGTTAGAGCAACACTGTCTGCAGCCTGTTAGAGCAACACTGTCTGCAACCTGTTAGAGCAACACTGTCAGTAACCTGTTAGAGCAACCACATGTCAGGGGAACCTGTTAGAGCAACACTGTCTGTAACCTGTTAGAGCAACACTGTCTGTAACCTGTTGCTGGGCGGAGCAACAGGTGTCAGGGGAACTAAAGCAGCTCCACATGTCAGGGGAACTAAAGCAGCTCCACATGTCAGGGGAACTAAAGCAGCTCCACATGTCAGGGGAACTAAAGCAGCTCCACATGTCAGGGGAACTAAAGCAGCTCCACATGTCAGGAGAACTAAAGTAGCTCCACATGTCAGGGGAACTAAAGCAGCTCCACATGTCAGGGGAACTAAAGCAGCTCCACATGTCAGGGGAACTAAAGTAGCTCCACATGTCAGGGGAACTAAAGCAGCTCCACATGTCAGGGGAACTAAAGCAGCAGCTCCACATGTCAGGGGAACTAAAGCAGCTCCACATGTCAGGGGAACTAAAGCAGCTCCACATGTCAGGGGAACTAAAGCAGCTCCACATGTCAGGGGAACTAAAGCAGCTCCACATGTCAGGGGAACTAAAGCAGCTCCACATGTCAGGGGAACTAAAGCAGCTCCACATGTCAGGGGAACTAAAGCAGCTCCACATGTCAGGGGAACTAAAGCAGCTCCACATGTCAGGGGAACTAAAGCAGCTCCACATGTCAGGGGAACTAAAGCAGCTCCACATGTCAGGGGAACTAAAGCAGCTCCACATGTCAGGGGGAACTAAAGCAGCTCCACATGTCAGGGGAACTAAAGCAGCTCCACATGTCAGGGGAACTAAAGCAGCTCCACATGTCAGGGGAACTAAAGCAGCTCCACATGTCAGGGGAACTAAAGCAGCTCCACATGTCAGGGGAACTAAAGCAGCTCCACATGTCAGGGGAACTAAAGCAGCTCCACATGTCAGGGGAACTAAAAACAAAGCAGCTCCAGCTCCACATGTCAGGGGAACTAAAGCAGCTCCACATGTCAGGGGAACTAAAGCAGCTCCACATGTCAGGGGAACTAAAGCAGCTCCACATGTCAGGGGAACTAAAGCAGCTCCACATGTCAGGGGAACTAAAGCAGCTCCACATGTCAGGGGAACTAAAGCAGCTCCACATGTCAGGGGAACTAAAGCAGCTCCACATGTCAGGGGAACTAAAGCAGCTCCACATGTCAGGGGAACTAAAGCAGCTCCCACATGTCAGGGGAACTAAAGCAGCTCCACATGTCAGGGGAACTAAAGCAGCTCCACATGTCAGGGGAACTAAAGCAGCTCCACATGTCAGGAGAACTAAAGCAGCTCCACATGTCAGGGGAACTAAAGCAGCTCCACATGTCAGGGGAACTAAAGCAGCTCCACATGTCAGGGGAACTAAAGCAGCTCCACATGTCAGGGGAACTAAAGCAGCTCCACATGTCAGGGGAACTAAAGCAGCAGCTCCACATGTCAGGGGAACTAAAGCAGCTCCACATGTCAGGGGAACTAAAGCAGCTCCACATGTCAGGGGAACTAAAGCAGCTCCACATGTCAGGGGAACTAAAGCAGCTCCACATGTCAGGGGAACTAAAGCAGCTCCACATGTCAGGGGAACTAAAGCAGCTCCACATGTCAGGGGAACTAAAGCAGCTCCACATGTCAGGGGAACTAAAGCAGCTCCACATGTCAGGGGAACTAAAGCAGCTCCACATGTCAGGGGAACTAAAGCAGCTCCACATGTCAGGGGAACTAAAGCAGCTCCACATGTCAGGGGAACTAAAGCAGCTCCACATGTCAGGGGAACTAAAGCAGCTCCACATGTCAGGGGAACTAAAGCAGCTCCACATGTCAGGGGAACTAAAGCAGCTCCACATGTCAGGGGAACTAAAGCAGCTCCACATGTCAGGGGAACTAAAGCAGCTCCACATGTCAGGGGAACTAAAGCAGCTCCACATGTCAGGGGAACTAAAGCAGCAGCTCCACATGTCAGGGGAACTAAAGCAGCTCCACATGTCAGGGGAACTAAAGCAGCTCCACATGTCAGGGGAACTAAAGCAGCTCCACATGTCAGGGGAACTAAAGCAGCTCCACATGTCAGGGGAACTAAAGCAGCTCCACATGTCAGGGGAACTAAAGCAGCTCCACATGTCAGGGGAACTAAAGCAGCTCCACATGTCAGGGAACTAAAGCAGCTCCACATGTCAGGGGAACTAAAGCAGCTCCACATGTCAGGGGAACTAAAGCAGCTCCACATGTCAGGGGAACTAAAGCAGCTCCACATGTCAGGGGAACTAAAGCAGCTCCACATGTCAGGGGAACTAAAGCAGCTCCACATGTCAGGGGGAACTAAAGCAGCTCCACATGTCAGGGGAACTAAAGCAGCTCCACATGTCAGGGGAACTAAAGCAGCTAAAGGGGGAACAGCTCCACATGTCAGGGGAACTAAAGCAGCTCCACATGTCAGGGGAACTAAAGCAGCTCCACATGTCAGGGGAACTAAAGCAGCTCCACATGTCAGGGGAACTAAAGCAGCTCCACATGTCAGGGGAACTAAAGCAGCTCCACATGTCAGGGGAACTAAAGCAGCTCCACATGTCAGGGGAACTAAAGCAGCTCCACATGTCAGGGGAACTAAAGCAGCTCCACATGTCAGGGGAACTAAAGCAGCTCCACATGTCAGGGGAACTAAAGCAGCTCCACATGTCAGGGGAACTAAATGTCAGGGGGAACAGCAGCTCCACATGTCAGGGGAACTAAAGCAGCTCCACATGTCAGGGGAACTAATGTCAGGGGAACAGCTCCACATGTCAGGGGAACTAAAGCAGCTCCACATGTCAGGGGAACTAAAGCAGCTCCACATGTCAGGGGAACTAAAGCAGCTCCACATGTCAGGGGAACTAAAGCAGCTCCACATGTCAGGGGAACTAAAGCAGCTCCACATGTCAGGGGAACTAAAGCAGCTCCACATGTCAGGGGAACTAAAGCAGCTCCACATGTCAGGGGAACTAAAGCAGCTCCACATGTCAGGGGAACTAAAGCAGCTCCACATGTCAGGGGAACTAAAGCAGCTCCACATGTCAGGGGAACTAAAGCAGCTCCACATGTCAGGGGAACTAAAGCAGCTCCACATGTCAGGAGAACTAAAGCAGCAGCTCCACATGTCAGGGGAACTAAAGCAGCTCCACATGTCAGGGGAACTAAAGCAGCTCCACATGTCAGGGGAACTGTCCACATGTCAGGAGAACTAAAGCAGCTCCACATGTCAGGGGAACTAAAGCAGCTCCACATGTCAGGGGAACTAAAGCAGCTCCACATGTCAGGGGAACTAAAGCAGCTCCACATGTCAGGGGAACTAAAGCAGCTCCACATGTCAGGGGAACTAAAGCAGCTCCACATGTCAGGGAACTAAAGCAGCTCCACATGTCAGGGGAACTAAAGCAGCTCCACATGTCAGGGGAACTAAAGCAGCTCCACATGTCAGGGGAACTAAAGCAGCTCCACATGTCAGGGGAACTAAAGCAGCTCCACATGTCAGGGGAACTAAAGCAGCTCCACATGTCAGGGGAACTAAAGCAGCTCCACATGTCAGGGGAACTAAAGCAGCTCCACATGTCAGGGGAACTAAAGCAGCTCCACATGTCAGGGGAACTAAAGCAGCTCCACATGTCAGGGGAACTAAAGCAGCTCCACATGTCAGGGGAACTAAAGCAGCTCCACATGTCAGGGGAACTAAAGCAGCTCCACATGTCAGGGGAACTAAAGCAGCTCCACATGTCAGGGGAACTAAAGCAGCTCCACATGTCAGGGGAACTAAAGCAGCTCCACATGTCAGGGGAACTAAAGCAGCTCCACATGTCAGGGGAACTAAAGCAGCTCCACATGTCAGGGGAACTAAAGCAGCTCCACATGTCAGGGGAACTAAAGCAGCTCCACATGTCAGGGGAACTAAATGTCAGGGGAACTAAAGCTCCACATGTCAGGGGACTAAAGCAGCTCCACATGTCAGCAGCTCCACATGTCAGGGGAACTAAAGCAGCTCCACATGTCAGGGGAACTAAAGCAGCTCCACATGTCAGGGGAACTAAAGCAGCTCTCCACATGTCAGGGGAACTAAAGCAGCTCCACATGTCAGGGGAACTAAAGCAGCTCCACATGTTCAGGGGAACTAAAGCAGCTCCACATGTCAGGGGAACTAAAGCAGCTCCACATGTCAGGGGGAACTAACTAAATGTCAGCAAAGCAGCTCCACATGTCAGGGGAACTAAAGCAGCTCCACATGTCAGGGCAGCTCCACATGTCAACTAAAGCAGCTCCACATGTCAGGGGAACTAAAGCAGCTCCACATGTCAGGGGAACTAAAGCAGCTCCACATGTCAGGGGAACTCCACATGTCAGGGGAACTAAAGCAGCTCCACATGTCAGGGGAACTAAAGCAGCTCCACATGTCAGGGGAACTAAAGCAGCTCCACATGTCAGGGGAACTAAAGCAGCTCCACATGTCAGGGGGAACTAAAGCAGCTCCACATGTCAGGGGAACTAAAGCAGCTCCACATGTCAGGGGAACTAAAGCAGCTCCACATGTCAGGGGAACTAAAGCAGCTCCACATGTCAGGGGAACTAAAGCAGCTCCACATGTCAGGGGAACTAAAGCAGCTCCAAAGGGGAACAGCTCCACATGTCAGGGGAACTAAAGCAGCTCCACATGTCAGGGGAACTAAAGCAGCTCCACATGTCAGGGGAACTAAAGCAGCTCCACATGTCAGGAGAACTAAAGCAGCAGCTCCACATGTCAGGGGAACTAAAGCAGCTCCACATGTCAGGGGAACTAAAGCAGCTCCACATGTCAGGGGAACTAAAGCAGCTCCACATGTCAGGAGAACTAAAGCAGCTCCACATGTCAGGGGAACTAAAGCAGCTCCACATGTCAGGGGAACTAAAGCAGCTCCACATGTCAGGGGAACTAAAGCAGCTCCACATGTCAGGGGAACTAAAGCAGCTCCACATGTCAGGGGAACTAAAGCAGCTCCACATGTCAGGGGAACTAAAGCAGCTCCACATGTCAGGGGAACTAAAGCAGCTCCACATGTCAGGGGAACTAAAGCAGCTCCACATGTCAGGGGAACTAAAGCAGCTCCACATGTCAGGGGAACTAAAGCAGCTCCACATGTCAGGGGAACTAAAGCAGCTCCACATGTCAGGGGAACTAAAGCAGCTCCACATGTCAGGGGAACTAAAGCAGCTCCACATGTCAGGGGAACTAAAGCAGCTCCACATGTCAGGGGAACTAAAGGCTCCACATGTCAGGGGAACTAAAGCAGCTCCACATGTCAGGGGAACTAAAGCAGCTCCACATGTCAGGGGAACTAAAGCAGCTCCACATGTCTCAGCTCCACATGTCAGGGGAACTAAAGCAGCTCCACATGTCAGGGGAACTAAAGCAGCTCCACATGTCAGGGGAACTAAAGCAGCTCCACATGTCCAGTCAGGGGAACTAAAGCAGCTCCACATGTCAGGGGAACTAAAGCAGCTCCACATGTCAGGGGAACTAAAGCAGCTCCACATGTCAGGGGAACTAAAGCAGCTCCACATGTCAGGGGAACTAAAGCAGCAGCTCCACATGTCAGGGGAACTAAAGCAGCTCCACATGTCAGGGGAACTAAAGCAGCTCCACATAAAGCAGCTCCACATGTCAGGGGAACTAAAGCAGCTCCACATGTCAGGGGAACTAAAGCAGCTCCACATGTCAGGGAACTAAAGCAGCAGCTCCACATGTCAGGGGAACTAAAGCAGCTCCACATGTCAGGGGAACTAAAGCAGCTCCACATGTCAGGGGAACTAAAGCAGCTCCACATGTCAGGGGAACTAAAGCAGCTCCACATGTCAGGGGAACTAAAGCAGCTCCACATGTCAGGGGAACTCCACATGTCAGGGGAACTAAAGCAGCTCCACATGTCAGGGGAACTAAAGCAGCTCCACATGTCAGGGGAACTAAAGCAGCTCCACATGTCAGGGGAACTAAAGCAGCTCCACATGTCAGGAGAACTAAAGCAGCTCCACATGTCAGGGGAACTAAAGCAGCTCCACATGTCAGGGGAACTAAAGCAGCTCCACATGTCAGGGGAACTAAAGCAGCTCCACATGTCAGGGGAACTAAAGCAGCTCCACATGTCAGGGGAACTAAAGCAGCTCCACATGTCAGGGGAACTAAAGCAGCTCCACATGTCAGGGGAACTAAAGCAGCTCCACATGTCAGGGGAACTAAAGCTCCAGTCTCCACATGTCAGGGGAACTAAAGCAGCTCCACATGTCAGGGAACTAAAGCAGCTCCACATGTCAGGGGAACTAAAGCAGCTCCACATGTCAGGGGAACTAAAGCAGCTCCACATGTCAGGGGAACTAAAGCAGCTCCACATGTCAGGGGAACTAAAGCAGCTCCACATGTCAGGGGAACTAAAGCAGCTCCACATGTCAGGAGAACTAAAGCAGCTCCACATGTCAGGGGCAACTAAAGCAGCTCCACATGTCAGGGGAACTAAAGCAGCTCCACATGTCAGGGGAACTAAAGCAGCTCCACATGTCAGGGGAACTAAAGCAGCTCCACATGTCAGGGGAACTAAAGCAGCTCCACATGTCAGGGGAACTAAAGCAGCTCCACATGTCAGGGGAACTAAAGCAGCAGCTCCACATGTCAGGGGAACTAAAGCAGCTCCACATGTCAGGGGAACTAAAGCAGCTCCACATGTCAGGGGAACTAAAGCAGCTCCACATGTCAGGGGAACTAAAGCAGCTCCACATGTCAGGGGAACTAAAGCAGCTCCAGCTCCACATGTCAGGGGCTCCACATGTCTAAAGCAGCTCCACATGTCAGGGAACTAAAGCAGCTCCACATGTCAGGGGAACTAAAGCAGCTCCACATGTCAGGGGAACTAAAGCAGCTCCACATGTCAGGGGAACTAAAGCAGCTCCACATGTCAGGGGAACTCCAAAGCAGCTCCACATGTCAGGGGAACTAAAGCAGCTCCACATGTCAGGGGAACTAAAGCAGCTCCACATGTCAGGGGCAGCTCCACATGTCAGGGGAACTAAAGCAGCTCCACATGTCAGGGAACTAAAGCAGCTCCACATGTCAGGGGAACTAAAGCAGCTCCACATGTCAGGGAACTAAAGCAGCTCCACATGTCAGGGGAACTAAAGCAGCTCCACATGTCAGGGGAACTAAAGCAGCTCCACATGTCAGGGGAACTAAAGCAGCTCCACATGTCAGGGGAACTAAAGCAGCTCCACATGTCAGGGGAACTAAAGCAGCTCCACATGTCAGGGGAACTAAAGCAGCTCCACATGTCAGGGGAACTAAAGCAGCTCCACATGTCAGGGGAACTAAAGCAGCTCCACATGTCAGGGGAACTAAAGCAGCTCCACATGTCAGGGGAACTAAAGCAGCTCCACATGTCAGGGGAACTAAAGCAGCTCCAAGGGGAACTAAAGCAGCTCCACATGTCAGGGGAACTAAAGCAGCTCCACATGTCAGGGGAACTAAAGCAGCTCCACATGTCAGGGGAACTAAAGCAGCTCCACATGTCAGGGGAACTAAAGCAGCTCCACATGTCAGGGGAACTAAAGCAGCTCCACATGTCAGGGGAACTAAAGCAGCTCCACATGTCAGGGGAACTAAAGCAGCTCCACATGTCAGGGGAACTAAAGCAGCTCCACATGTCAGGGGAACTAAAGCAGCTCCACATGTCAGGGGAACTAAAGCAGCTCCACATGTCCACATGTCAGGGGAACTAAAGCAGCTCCACATGTCAGGGGAACTAAAGCAGCTCCACATGTCAGGGGAACTAAAGCAGCTCCACATGTCAGGGGAACTAAAGCAGCTCCACATGTCAGGGGAACTAAAGCAGCTCCACATGTCAGGGGAACTAAAGCAGCTCCACATGTCAGGGGAACTAAAGCAGCTCCACATGTCAGGGGAACTAAAGCAGCTCCACATGTCAGGGAACTAAAGCAGCTCCACATGTCAGGGGAACTAAAGCAGCTCCACATGTCAGGGGAACTAAAGCAGCTCCACATGTCACATGTCAGGGGAACTAAAGCAGCTCCACATGTCAGGGGAACTAAAGCAGCTCCACATGTCAGGGAACTAAAGCAGCTCCACATGTCAGGGGAACTAAAGCAGCTCCACATGTCAGGGGAACTAAAGCAGCTCCACATGTCAGGAGAACTAAAGCAGCAGCTCCACATGTCAGGGGAACTAAAGCAGCTCCACATGTCAGGGGAACTAAAGCAGCTCCACATGTCAGGGGAACTAAAGCAGCTCCACATGTCAGGAGAACTAAAGCAGCTCCAATGTCAGCTAGCTCCACATGTCAGGGGAACTAAAGCAGCTCCACATGTCAGGGGAACTAAAGCAGCTCCACATGTCAGGGGAACTAAAGCAGCTCCACATGTCAGGGGAACTAAAGCAGCTCCACATGTCAGGGGAACTAAAGCAGCTCCACATGTCAGGGGAACTAAAGCAGCTCCATGTCAGGGGAACTAAAGCAGCTCCACATGTCAGGGGAACTAAAGCAGCTCCACATGTCAGGGGAACTAAAGCAGCTCCACATGTCAGGGGAACTAAAGCAGCTCCCACATGTCAGGGGAACTAAAGCAGCTCCACATGTCAGGGGAACTAAAGTAGCTCCACATGTCAGGCAGCTCCACATGTCAGAACTAAAGCAGCTCCACATGTCAGGGGAACTAAAGCAGCTCCACATGTCAGGGGAACTAAAGCAGCTCCACATGTCAGGGGAACTAAAGCAGCTCCACATGTCAGGGGAACTAAAGCAGCTCCACATGTCAGGGGAACTAAAGCAGCTCCACATGTCAGGGGAACTAAAGCAGCTCCACATGTCAGGGGAACTAAAGCAGCTCCACATGTCAGGGGAACTAAAGCAGCTCCACATGTCAGGGGAACTAAAGCAGCTCCACATGTCAGGGGAACTAAAGCAGCTCCACATGTCAGGGGAACTAAAGCAGCTCCACATGTCAGGGGAACTAAAGCAGCTCCACATGTCAGGGGAACTAAAGCAGCTCCACATGTCAGGGGAACTAAAGCAGCTCCACATGTCAGGGGAACTAAAGCAGCTCCACATGTCAGGGGAACTAAAGCAGCTCCACATGTCAGGGGAACTAAAGCAGCTCCACATGTCAGGGGAACTAAAGCAGCTCCACATGTCAGGGGAACTAAAGCAGCTCCACATGTCAGGGGAACTAAAGCAGCTCCACATGTCAGGGGAACTAAAGCAGCTCCACATGTCAGGGGAACTAAAGCAGCTCCACATGTCAGGGGAACTAAAGCAGCTCCACATGTCAGCTCCACATGTCAGGGGAACTAAAGCAGCAGCTCCACACTCCACATGTCAGGGGAACTAAAGCAGCTCCACATGTCAGGGGAACTAAAGCAGCAGCTCCACATGTCAGGGGAACTAAAGCAGCTCCACATGTCAGGGAACTAAAGCAGCTCCACATGTCAGGGGAACTAAAGCAGCTCCACATGTCAGGAGAACTAAAGCAGCTCCACATGTCAGGGGGAACTAAAGCAGCTCCACATGTCAGGGGAACTAAAGCAGCTCCACATGTCAGGGGAACTAAAGCAGCTCCACATGTCAGGGGAACTAAAGCAGCTCCACATGTCAGGAGAACTAAAGCAGCTCCACATGTCAGGGGAACTAAAGCAGCTCCACATGTCAGGGGAACTAAAGCAGCTCCACATGTCAGGGGAACTAAAGCAGCTCCACATGTCAGGGGAACTAAAGCAGCTCCACATGTCAGGGGAACTAAAGCAGCTCCATGTCAGGGGAACTAAAGCAGCTCCACATGTCAGGGGAACTAAAGCAGCTCCACATGTCAGGGGAACTAAAGCAGCTCCACATGTCAGGGGAACTAAAGCAGCTCCACATGTCAGGGGAACTAAAGCAGCTCCACATGTCAGGGGAACTAAAGCAGCTCCACATGTCAGGAGAACTAAAGCAGTACCAGATCAGTCCTGGTCAGCAGATCAAACGTTCATCAAGCTGTTGACCTGCTTCCTGTTGTTATTATAGGACATGAAAAATAATAACAAAACACTGCAGTTTGGTGAAACATAACTCTGATGAGAGGATCACAGCACACATACATACACACACACACACACAAACGCACACAAACGCACACACACACATGCAGCATTTGCTTGATATTGAGAGTTGTGGATGGAGGTAGAGCAGCCAGCTACGGACGATCACAGAGAAATGACAGCATCAACACGTCATCCACTGTGTGTGTGTGTGTGTGTGTGTGTGTGTGTGTGTGTGTGTGTGTGTGTGTGTGTGTGTGTGTGTGTGTGTGTGTGCATTTGTGCTTGTGTTTGTGTGTGTATGTCTGGGTGTGTGTTTGTGTGTGCTTGCGCGTGCGTGCACATGTGTGCGTGCGTGCGTGTGTGTGCGCGTGTGTATGCGTGCGTGCGTGTGTGAGCGTGCGCATGTGTGCGTGTGCGTGAGCGTGTGCGTGCGTGCGCGTGTGTTTCTGCGCATGTGCGTGTGTGTGCGCGTGTGCGTGTGTGTGCGCGTGTGCGTGTGCGTGTGTGTGCGCGTGTGTGTGCGTGTGTGCGTGCGTGCTTGTGTGTGTGCGCGTGTGTGCGCGTGCGTGAGTGTGTGTGTGTGCTTCAGGCTTCACAGTCCTCCCCCCAGCTCTGTGTTTTCTCTCTGAAAACCAAGTGGCCCTGTGTGGCTGGAAGAGGATAGCTCTATAAAAGCTTCAGTTATGGGCCGTGTGTAGGGGAGGGTGGGGTGTGGTGGGATGGGGTGGGGTGCATAGCTAAACCTGGATGGATGGATGGATGGAGGGATGGAGGGATGGAGGGATGGAGGGAGAGCGGCAGGGAGGGAGGGAGGGAGGGGAGGTAGGGAGGGAGGTAGGGAGGGAGGGAGGTAGGGAGGGAGGTAGGGAGGGAGGGAGGGAGGGAGGGAGGGAGGGAGGGAGGAGGGGAGGGAGGGAGGTAGGGAGGGAGGTAGGGAGGGAGGGAGGGAGGGAGGGAGGGAGGGAGGGAGGGAGGGAGGGAGGGAGGTAGGGAGGGAGGGAGGTAGGGAGGGAGGTAGGGAGGGAGGGAGGGAGGGAGGGAGGGAGGGAGGGAGGGAGGGAGGGAGGGAGAGCGGCAGGGAGGGAGGTAGGGAGGGAGGTAGGGAGGGAGGTAGGGAGGGAGGGATGGAGGTAGGGAGGGAGGGAGGGAGGGAGGGAGGGAGGGAGGGAGGGAGGTAGGGAGGGAGGGAGGTAGGGAGGGAGGTAGGGAGGGAGGGAGGGAGGGAGGGAGGGAGAGAGCGGCAGGGAGGGAGGTAGGGAGGAGGGTAGGGAGGGAGGTAGGGAGGGAGGGAGGTAGGGAGGGAGGTAGGGAGGGAGGGAGGGAGGGAGGGAGGGAGGGAGGTAGGGAGGAGGTAGGGAGGGGAGGGAGGGAGGGAGGGAGGGAGGGATGGAGGGAGAGCGGCAGGGAGAGCGGGAGGGAGGGAGGGAGGGAGGGAGGTAGGGAGGGAGGTAGGGAGGGAGGGAGGGAGGTAGGGAGGGAGGTAGGGAGGGAGGGAGGGAGGGAGGGAGGGAGGGAGGGATGGAGGGAGAGCGGCAGGGAGAGCGGGAGGGAGGGAGGGAGGGAGGGAGAGGAAATGCTCCCTGATATTTGGCTGTGCAGACTTCCAGCCCCTCCAAACCAACCAGGGCTCCTCCCTGTGGATCCTCCCGAGCCTGGTGGAGCCAAACTGGGCCAAGAATGTATCCTCCAGGGGCCTGAGCTCCAGGGCTGTGGAGGTGGTGAAGAGTGAGGAGTTCACTAAGGCCGGGGTGCCCTAAAGGCATAGCTCTCTAACACACAGTCACACACACGGACACACACACACACACACACACACACACACACACACACACACACACACACACACACACACACACACACACACACACACACACACACACACACACACACACACACTCTCTTTTGGCTAAATGCATTGATAAAGGCCCTCTTCCCTGAGAGGGGTATCAGGTGGCCCCTGATGAACTGATGGAGGAGTGTTGAGAGGAGGCCCCTACAGCTCTCTCTCTCTCCCGTTCACTCTCTGTCTCTCTTTCTCACCCCCCTCTCACTCCCTCTGTTTCTCTCCAACTCTCTTTCCCCTCTCTCTGTCTTTATCTCTCTCTCTCTCTGCTAAAGGTAATGGAGGAGAGTGTGAGAGGCTATTGCTATTAGGTCTTCCCTCCTCTCCTCTGACCAGTCAGGGTCCTTCCCTCCTCTCCTCTGACCAGTCAGGGTCCATCCCTCCTCTCCTCTGACCTGTCAGGGTCCATCCCTCCTCTCCTCTGACCAGTCAGGGTCCTTCCCTCCTCTCCTCTGACCAGTCAGGGTCCTTCCCTCCTCTCCTCTGACCAGTCAGGGTCCATCCCTCCTCTCCTCTGACCAGTCAGGGTCCATCCCTCCTCTCCTCTGACCTGTCAGGGTCCTTCCCTCCTCTCCTCTGACCAGTCAGGGTCCATCCCTCCTCTCCTCTGACCTGTCAGGGTCCTTCCCTCCTCTCCTCTGACCAGTCAGGGTCCATCCCTCCTCTCCTCTGACCAGTCAGGGTCCTTCCCTCCTCTCCTCTGACCAGTCAGGGTCCTTCCCTCCTCTCCTCTGACCAGTCAGGGTCCTTCCCTCCTCTCCTCTGACCTGTCAGGGTCCTTCCCTCCTCTCCTCTGACCAGTCAGGGTCCTTCCCTCCTCTCCTCTGACCAGTCAGGGTCCATCCCTCCTCTCCTCTGACCAGTCAGGGTCCTTCCCTCCTCTCCTCTGACCAGTCAGGGTCCATCCCTCCTCTCCTCTGACCAGTCAGGGTCCATCCCTCCTCTCCACCTCTGAACAATGCCCTCTGGGTAAACAGAAGCATTGGGGTGCTTCTCTGTCCCCACTGTGTGTGTGGGTGTGTATCACCAACAGAAGACCCTCCACTCACACCACAGGAGGTTGGTGACACCTTAATTGGGGAGGACGGCCTTGTGGAAACGGCTTGGAGTGGAATATTATCAAATACAGTTCCTTTCCCTCCGTTCCAGCCATTATTATGAGCCGTCCTCCCCTCAGCAGCCCCCTCTGACTCACACACCCCTCTCAGTTCCTTTCCCTCCGTTCCAGTCATTAGTATGAGCCGTCCTCCCCTCAGCAGCCCCTCTGACTCACACACCCCTCTCAGTTCCTTTCCCTCCGTTCCAGTCATTAGTATGAGCCGTCCTCCCCTCAGCAGCCCCTCTGACTCACACACCCCTCTCAGTTCCTTTCCCTCCGTTCCAGTCATTAGTATGAGCCGTCCTCCCCTCAGCAGCCCCCTCTGACTCACACACCCCTCTCAGTTCCTTTCCCTCCGTTCCAGTCATTAGTATGAGCCGTCCTCCCCTCAGCAGCCCCCTCTGACTCACACACCCCTCTCAGTTGTCTGTGGGAACCGTCAGATGAACCTGTCGTCTTGCTGTAGTTCCTGTTGTTGTAGTTGTATTATATAATGGCTTGGCTGGGCGTTCCACCACACTGCTCTATGGGAAGAGATGGTAGAACCACGCAGACTTCTGCATCTCTGCTGCACCAAGTTATGCTGAGGACAGATCACATCTTACACTAGTTAGACAGACTGGAGAAATGAGGACAGATCACATCTTACAGTAGTTAGACAGACTGGAGAAATGAGGACAGATCACATCTTACAGTAGTTAGACAGACTGGAGAAATGAGGACAGATCACATCTTACACTAGTTAGACAGACTGGAGAAATGAGGACAGATCACATCTTACACTAGTTAGACAGACTGGAGAAATGAGGACAGATCACATCTTACAGTGGTTAGACAGACTGGAGAAATGAGGACAGATCACATCTTACAGTGGTTAGACAGACTGGAGAAATGAGGACAGATCACATCTTACAGTAGTTAGACAGACTGGAGAAATGAGGACAGATCACATCTTACACTAGTTAGACAGACTGGAGAAATGTGGACAGATCACATCTTACAGTAGTTAGACAGACTGGAGAAATGAGGACAGATCACATCTTACAGTAGTTAGACAGACTGGGGAAATGAGGACAGATCACATCTTACACTAGTTAGACAGACTGGAGAAATGAGGACAGATCATCTTACACTAGTTAGACAGACTGGAGAAATGAGGACAGATCACATCTTACACTAGTTAGACAGACTGGAGAAATGAGGACAGATCACATCTTACACTAGTTAGACAGACTGGAGAAATGAGGACAGATCACATCTTACACTAGTTAGACAGACTGGAGAAATGAGGACAGATCACATCTTACAGTGGTTAGACAGACTGGAGAAATGAGGACAGATCACATCTTACAGTGGTTAGACAGACTGGAGAAATGAGGACAGATCACATCTTACAGTAGTTAGACAGACTGGAGAAATGAGGACAGATCACATCTTACACTAGTTAGACAGACTGGAGAAATGTGGACAGATCACATCTTACAGTAGTTAGACAGACTGGAGAAATGAGGACAGATCACATCTTACAGTAGTTAGACAGACTGGGGAAATGAGGACAGATCACATCTTACACTAGTTAGACAGACTGGAGAAATGAGGACAGATCACATCTTACACTAGTTAGACAGACTGGAGAAATGAGGACAGATCACATCTTACACTAGTTAGACAGACTGGAGAAATGAGGACAGATCACATCTTACACTAGTTAGACAGACTGGAGAAATGAGGACAGATCACATCTTACACTAGTTAGACAGACTAGAGAAATGAGGACAGATCACATCTTACACTAGTTAGACAGACTAGAGAAATGAGGACAGATCACATCTTACACTAGTTAGACAGACTGGGGAAATGAGGACAGATCACATCTTACAGTAGTTAGACAGACTGGAGAAATGAGGACAGATCACATCTTACACTAGTTAGACAGACTGGAGAAATGAGGACAGATCAGATCTTACAGTAGTTAGACAGACTGGAGAAATGAGGACAGATCACATCTTACAGTAGTTAGACAGACTGGAGAAATGAGGACAGATCACATCTTACACTAGTTAGACAGACAGACTGGAGAAATGAGGACAGATCACATCTTACAGTGGTTAGACAGACTGGAGAAATGAGGACAGATCACATCTTACAGTAGTTAGACAGACTGGGGAAATGAGGACAGATCACATCTTACAGTAGTTAGACAGACTGGGGAAATGAGGACAGATCACATCTTACAGTAGTTAGACAGACTGGGGAAATGAGGACAGATCACATCTTACAGTAGTTAGACAGACTGGGGAAATGAGGACAGATCACATCTTACAGTAGTTAGACAGACTGGAGAAATGAGGACAGATCACATCTTACACTAGTTAGACAGACAGACTGGAGAAATGAGGACAGTACAGTTTGGTGAGAGGGAATACAGCTGAAGTATGAAGTTTACATACACTTAGGTTGGAGTCATTAAAACTAGTTTACATACACTTAGGTTGGAGTCATTAAAACTAGTTTACATCCACTTAGGTTGGAGTCATTAAAACTAGTTTACATACACTTAGGTTGGAGTCATTAAAACTAGTTTACATACACTTAGGTTGGAGTCATTAAAACTAGTTTACATACACTTAGGTTGGAGTCATTAAAACTAGTTTACATCCACTTAGGTTGGAGTCATTAAAACTAGTTTACATACACATAGGTTGGAGTCATTAAAACTAGTTTACATACACTTAGGTTGGAGTCATTAAAACTAGTTTACATCCACTTAGGTTGGAGTCATTAAAACTAGTTTACATACACTTAGGTTGGAGTCATTAAAACTAATTTACATGCACTTAGGTTGGAGTCATTAAAACTAGTTTACATACACTTAGGTTGGAGTCATTAAAACTAGTTTACATACACTTAGGTTGGAGTCATTAAAACTAGTTTACATACACTTAGGTTGGAGTCATTAAAACTAGTTTACATACACTTAGGTTGGAGTCATTAAAACTAGTTTACATACACTTAGGTTGGAGTCATTAAAACTAGTTTACATACACTTAGGTTGGAGTCATTAAAACTAGTTTACATACACTTAGGTTGGAGTCATTAAAACTAGTTTACATACACTTAGGTTGGAGTCATTAAAACTAGTTTACATCCACTTAGGTTGGAGTCATTAAAACTAGTTTACATACACTTAGGTTGGAGTCATTAAAACTAGTTTACATACACTTAGGTTGGAGTCATTAAAACTAGTTTACATACACTTAGGTTGGAGTCATTAAAACTAGTTTACATACACTTAGGTTGGAGTCATTAAAACTAGTTTACATACACTTAGGTTGGAGTCATTAAAACTTGTTTTTCAACCATTCCACAAATTTCTTGTTAACAAACTATAGTTTTGGCAAGTCGGTTAGGACATCTACTTTGTGCCTAAGTAATTTTTCCAACATTGTTTACAGACAGATTATTTCAGTTATTATTCACTGTATCACAATTCCAGTGGGTCAGAAGTTTACATACATTAAGTTGACTGGTGCCTTTAAACAGCTTGGAAAATTCCATAAAATGATGTCATGGCTTTAGAAGCTTCTGATAGGCTAATTGACATCATTTGAGTCAATTGGAGGTGTACCTGTGGATGTATTTCAAAGCCTACCTTCAAACTCAGTGCCTCTTTGCTTGATATCATGGGAAAATCAAAAGACATCAGCCAAGACCTCAGAAAACAAATTGTAGACCTCCACAAGTCTGGGTCATCCTTGGGAGCAATTTCCAAATGCCTGAAGGTACCAAGTACGCAAGTATAAACACCATGGACCCACGCAGTCGTCATACCGCTCAGGAAGGAGACGTGTTCTGTCTCCTAGAGATGAACGTACTTTGGTGTGAAAAGTGCAAATCAATCATGTTGTGGGGGTGCATTGCTGCTGGAGCGACTGGTGCACTTCACAAAATAGATGGTATCGTGAGGCTGGAAAATTATGTGGATATATTGAGGCAACATCTCAAGACATCAGTCAGCAAGTTAAATCTTGGTCACAAATGGGTCTTCCAAATAGCTAATGACCCCAAGCAAACTTCCAAAGTTGTGGCAAAATGGCTTAAGGACAACAAAGTCAAGGTATTGTAGTGGCCATCACGAAGCCCTGACATCAATCCTATAGACAATTTGTGGGCAGAATTGAAAATGTGTGTGTGCGAGCAAGGAGACCTACAAACCTGACTCAGTTACACCAGCTCTGTCAGGAGGAATGGGCCAAAATTCACCCAACTTATTGTGGGAATCTTGTGGAAGGCTACCCAAAATGTTTGACCCAAGTTAAACAATTTAAAGGCAATGCTACGAATAACTAATTGAGTGTATGTAAACTTCTGACCCACTGGGAATGTGATGAAAGAAATACAAGTTTAAATAAATAATTCTCTCTACTATTATTCTGACATTTCACATTCTTAAAATAAAGTGGTGATCCTAACTGACCTAAAGCAGTGAATTTTTACTAGTATTAAATGTCAGGAATTGTGAAAAACTGAGCTAGTCATGTAAATGTAATTAACAAGAGTCGGGGCAGCACAAAATAATATTTATAGAGCTGTTATGTTGCGAATAACCTCTTAAAGACCTAGTAATATTTTACTTCAATAGCAGTCAATATTAATCGTCACCTTAATTCAGTCTCATCTGAAAGTTGTAAATTCTTGGTCTTCACAAACCCTGGCTAACAAGTTGAATCAGCAATACAAAATTGGGTTTAATTATTTATTTACTAAATACCTAACTCATCACACAGAATTACACATACACATATTTAAATCATAACTTGATTACAAATGACGTCATAAAGGAAAACATCCCTAGCGGGCGTAACAGATATGACAGCTTGTTACACAAAAGAAAAGGTGCTGGGTTTGTGAAAGAGCGGGAAGACTGAGGGACAAAGGGAGAAGCTGTGCTATCATAAATACAGTATCTTGTGCATTCTAAATTACCGCCCATTTGGAAAAGGAAAATGCAATAAATATTTACTCTGAGCTGCGCTTCGGTAGGTTGGTGGTAGATTGAAGGCTGTGTTGCCAAACCGAGTCCTTTGTCCTTTGAAGAATGTCTCTGGTGGTAAAGTGGATACGTTGTAGTAACATCGTTTTGTGATAGAGGGGATACTCTGTCTGTTCTTTCTTAGCCTACGTTTGCAGCTGCTGTTGCTAACTCAACAGCTAGGAGGTATCACTTCTGTAGTGAATAAGAGTTCAAAGTTCATACCATTCGCATCCAACTCTATACATATAGAGTCACTATACATATAGAATCACTATACATATCGAATCGCTATACATATAGAGTCACTATACATATAGAATCGCTATACATATAGAGTCACTATACATATAGAGTCACTATACATATAGAATCACTATACATATATAATCACTATACATATAGAATCACTATACATATAGAGTCACCATACATATAGAATCGCTATACATATAGAGTCACTATACATATAGAGTCACTATACATATAGAATCACTATACATATATAATCACTATACATATAGAATCACTATACATATAGAGTCACTATACATATAGAATCACTATACATATAGAATCACTATACATATAGAGTCACTATACATATAGAATCGCTATACATATAGAGTCACTATACATATAGAATTGCTATACATATAGAGTCACTATACATATAGAATCACTATACATATAGAGTCACTATACATATAGAATCACTATACATATATAATCACTATACATATAGAATCACTATACATATAGAGTCACTATACATATAGAATCGCTATACATATAGAGTCACTATACATATAGAGTCACTATACATATAGAGTCACTATACATATAGAATCACTATACATATAGAATCACTATACATATAGAATCACTATACATATAGAGTCACTATACATATAGAGTCACTATACATATAGAGTCACTATACATATAGAGTCACTATACATATAGAATCACTATACATATAGAGTCACTATACATATAGAGTCACTATACATATAGAATCACTATACATATAGAGTCACTATACATATAGAGTCACTATACATATAGAGTCACTATACATATAGAATCACTATACCTATTATATCTACACCTAAGTATTGTGATAATATTGTATCGTGAGGTCTCTGGCAATTCCCAGCCCTTCCAAAGACATTGAAAAACTTATTTTCACTATAAAATATTATCACAGTACTTAGGTGCAGATATGACAATGTTATTGACATCCCAACACCAGTCATGTAGTAGAACAGTAGCCTGTGTGTTGGAGACGACAACCTGGAGACCATCTGGAGACCACCTGGAGACCACCTGGAGAACACCTGGAGACCACCTGGAGACGACAACCTGGAGACCATCTGGAGACTACCTGGAGACCACCTGGAGACGACAACCTGGAGACCATCTGGAGACCACCTGTAAACCATCTGGAGACCACCTGGAAACCATCTGGAGACCACCTGGAAACCATCTGGAGACCACCTGGAGACCACCTGGAGACCACCTGGAAACCATCTGGAGACCACCTGGAGACCATCTGGAGACCACCTGGAGACCATCTGGAGACCACCTGGAAACCATCTGGAAACCACCTGGAGACCATCTGGAGACCACCTGGAGACCATCTGGAGACCACCTGGAGACCATCTGGAGACCACCTAGAGACCACCTGGAGACCACCTGGAGACCATCTGGAGACCATCTGGAGACCACCTAGAGACCATCTGGAGACCACCTGGAAACCACCTGGAAACCATCTGGAGACCACCTGGAGACCATCTGGAGACCACCTGGAAACCACCTGGAGACCACCTGGAGACCATCTGGAGACCATCTGGAGACCACCTGGAAACCATCTGGAGACCACCTGGAGACCATCTGGAGACCATCTGACAATGTTATTGAGAGACACATTTTATATTTTTTACATCAAAATAGTCTCAATGTTAACAAACATTGTATCCTAAAGACACGTCAATATAAAATGGACGATACGGAATGAAATGAGGCGTCACACGACTGTCCTGTCCAGGAGTTTCACTAAGATTAATCAGTGATTTCAGTTGTAGACCTATTGGTTGATTATTGATGAGCTGATCATAGTGAAGAGGAAAGTCCTTCTGCGTTTCCTGCCGTGCAAACGAGTTGATTCTCATTGTGCTCAGAATTACTGCTGATGAACGAGTTGATTCTCATTGTGCTCAGAATTACTGCTGATGAACTAGTTGATTCTCATTGTGCTCAGAATTACTGCTGATGAACGAGTTGATTCTCATTGTGCTCAGAATTACTGCTGATAAACTAGTTGATTCTCATTGTGCTCAGAATTACTGCTGATGAACTAGTTGATTCTCATTGTGCTCAGAATCACTGCTGATGAACTAGTTGATTCTCATTGTGCTCAGAATCACTGCTGATGAACTAGTTGATTCTCATTGTGCTCAGAATCACTGCTGATGAACTAGTTGATTCTCATTGTGCTCAGAATCACTGCTGATGAACTAGTTGATTCTCATTGTGCTCAGAATCACTGCTGATGAACTAGTTGATTCTCATTGTGCTCAGAATTACTGCTGATGAACTAGTTGATTCTCATTGTGCTCAGAATCACTGCTGATGAACTAGTTGATTCTCATTGTGCTCAGAATTACTGCTGATGAACTAGTTGATTCTCATTGTGCTCAGAATTACTGCTGATGAACTAGTTGATTCTCATTGTGCTCTGAATCACTGCTGATGAACTCGGGTAGCTGATATGCAGTTCATAGCCTTGGTCACGAATCAGGACTAGGCTGATATAACCAATGCAACGGTACGGCATGGATAGGCATTCAGAACTTTGCATTGTGGGTAGACACTCTAGGCTACACTATTGTAGTTCTACGGGGATAGGAGGAGGGTGGCACAACGCCCAGGACCGGGCCTGGTTGCCGTAGAGATGAGTGTGATTGTATTCTATTTTGCTGTGTCTGAGACAGATGATACTGCAGGTTGCTGTGGTACTGTTGCTGGGATACTGTTGCTGTGATACTGTTGCTGGGGTACTGTTGCTGTGATACTGTTGCTGTGATACTGTTGCTGGGGTACTGTTGCTGTGAGACAGTGTTGTGGCTCTGTATTGCTAGACCCAATGAAGACTATTGCTCTTTTTCTCTCTTTCGCTCTCTCTCTCTTTTCCTCTATTTCTCTTTCTCTCTTGTTCTCTCTCACCCCCCCTCAGTCTGTCTCTGTCTCTCTCGCTCTCTCTCTTGTCATTTAATTTGATTCAGATCATAAGTTATTTGCTGGTGAACCACTCAGACATTTCTCTTGGAAAACGTTCTTCTCACTCCCTCTTTCTCTCTTTCTCTTTCTTTTTTCATCCCTTTCTCTTTGACTCAAGCACTAATGGTCTCTCCCTCTAGCTTTCCCTTAATCTCTCCCCACACTACCATACCTCTGTCTGTCTGTCTCTTTCACTCTCGCTCTCTCTTTCTTGTCTGTCTGCGTCTCTCTCTTTCCTTCTTTCACTCTTCCATTCCCTCCCTCTCTCTCTCCTTCCAGTCCTGATCCACCCTAGAGTGCAGGCCGTCTCCTGCCGAGCCAACAATAACAGAATAACATTGGGTTCTGGAAAAGATACATGGGCTAATAAGAATTAATAAAGTGTCTGGATACAAATGTTCCCTCTCACGTTTACACATCGGACCTCTTCAGACCTCAGCCGAAACCATATTTTCTCCTTCCCTCCCTCCCTCCCTCCCTCCCTCTCCCTCTTTCTTTCCCTCTCCCTTCACTCCCTCCCTCTCCCCTCTCTTTCTTTCCCTCTGTATTCCCTCCCTCTCCCCTCTCTTTCTTTCCCTCTGTATTCCCTCCCTCCCTCTCTCTTTCTTTCCCTCTGTATTCCCTCCCTCCCTCTCTCTTTCTTTCCCTCTGTATTCCTCCCTCCCTCTCTCTTTTCTTTCCCTCTGTATTCCCTCCCTCCCTCTCTCTTTCTTTCCCTCTGTATTCCCTCCCTCTCCCTCTCTCTCTCTTCTTTCCCTCTCTCTTCACTCCCTCCATCTCCCTCTCTCTTCCCTCCCTCCATCCCCCTCTCTCTTCACTCCCTCCATCTCCCTCTCTCTTCACTCCCTCCATCTCCCTCTCTCTTCACTCCCTCCATCTTCCTCCATCTCCCTCTCTCTTCACTCCCTCCATCTCCCTCTCTCTTCACTCCCTCCATCTCCTTCCATCTCCCTCCATCTCCCTCTCTCTTCACTCCATCCCTCACCCTCTCTCTTCCCTCCCTCCCTCTCCCTCTCTCTTCCCTCTCCCTCTCTCTTCCCTCTCCCTCTCTCTTCCCTCCCTCTCCCTCTCTCTTCCCTCCCTCCCTCTCCCTCTCTCTTCCCTCCCTCTCACCCTCTTCCTCCCTTCCCTCTCTCCCTCTCCCTCTCTCTTCCCTCCCTCCCTCTCTCTTCTCCCTCTCTCCCTCCTTCCCTCCCTCTCCCTCTCTCTTCCCTCCCTCTCCCTCTCTCTTCCCTCCCTCCCTCTCCCTCCCTCTCCGTTTTCCATGTTCCATGTTTCCTTCTTTGATGGATGTGTATTCTAGTAACTGAGACGATGGCTATTTCGCCGCTCGAGTTCAAACGCTAACAGAGTGTCATTCTCTGTGCTCCCAAAACAGCACCCTATTCCCTATGTAGTACACTACCTTTCACCAGAGTCCTATGGGCCCTAGTGCACTAAATAGGGAATAGGGTGCCACAGGAGATGAAGTCTGTGTGTGCTCTGCCCACTCCTGCAGATTATGTTTCTAGAAGTTCTTCTTGTTCTCTGCTAGTTTGGAGAAATGGACCCCCATTATGGGCCTTCTGTAGCGAGCCGCCGCAGCCCCAAACCAGTAGCCCCATCGACGCACCACGAGGAACGTCCCATCTGGAAAGAGCCGGCAGGGCGCGCGCGCGTGTGTGTGTGTGTGTGTGTGTGTGTGTGTGTGTGTGTGTGTGTGTGTGTGTGTGTGTGTGAGGGGGTGCATACAGTCCTGTTTAAGGCACCTATCCCCTTACATGGTACTGCCAGCATCGACTGTGTCCATCTGTGTCTGCCCACACCTCTCTCGCACACACACACACACACACACACACACACACATTGGGTCACAATTCACACACACTGGGTCACCAAAACCCCACCTTGAGATGCCTCTGCCACCACCTAATCCAGGCATAAATAGCTGCCTCTCCATAGATCATCATTAGGCAGAACCATGGTCATATCTGTGGTAGAGGGGTAGACAGTGGGAGTATAGAAAGTGCTTTACGGCGACAGTGTCTCAGTGTTTCAGAGCTTTCTGAGATGTTTAGAGGTGTGTTGAATAGCTCCTATTCATCCAGCCCTACTGTGGAGTATCCTGGGAACCCTTTTCAATCATTCTCCCCTTCATTCCTCTGTGATGAGATGGAATGGAGTTGATGGTGTAAGATGGTGTAAGATGGTGTGTTCATTCAGCTGCTGCATGTTCTGTCCTTCATCCTCATCGACCCTGTCTCTCTATTCACTTCCCACTCCACTTCACATGGAGCCACGTTTCAACTGTCTCTCCTCCTCCTCCTCCTCCTCCTCCTCCTCTCCAGATCATCCCTCCTCTCCTGGACCTGAACCAGAACCGCAGTAAGCTGAAGATGTATATTGGTCACCTGAGAGACCTGTGTCAGGAGAGAGACCCCCAGATCCTGCAGGACCTGACACCTCCCTCCTCCTACCACAGCTCTCAACACACCGCCTGGGAGACACAGCTACACAACATGACCCCAGAGCAGGTAGGACTCTGACCTCTAACCCCTGACCCCTAACCTTTTCCTCCCACCACCCCTCTCAACACAGTCGCATTCCCAGTACTAGAGCTTTTCAGAGCCAGCTGGTGTTGGCATGTCTATGTTCTGATTCCCTCTGGACTGGGTTCTGATTCAAACCAATGACGATCATTCAATTCACTTTGAGCAGTAAGGTTCAGCTGTGTTTGCACAGTTCAGTAGATCTAATAGCCTACACACACGCACGCACGCACGCACACACACACACACACACACACACACACACACACACACACACACACACACACACACACACACACACACACACACAATCACATATACACACAAATACACACACATAAATACACACAAACAAACAAACACACACACACACACACACTCACACTCACACTCACATACACACACACATAAATACACACACACACATACATTGCCTAGTTAAATAAAGGTTAAATAAAACACTGACTAAATGAAGGACACACAGTTCGGGAGCCTCAGTCACTGAGAGTCTCCTACAGAAACACCACTGATGGAGCCTTTCTCTCCTGTTCTGTTTGTGTACAGAAAACTCCCCACTGACAAAACTGAGTTTACTCGCAGAAAAATCAAATAAATATCTTAAAGATGATTTGTTCTTCAGCCAAATGGTTGTCATCGGGTAGACCGCATGAAGAAAATAAATGCTTTTCAATATTGTCGTCTCGAGCCAAAAACCTGCCTTGTATTCAGTCCCCCAGTCCAGCTAGAAAACAGCCCCCCCCCCAGCCCAGCTAGAAAACAGTCCCCCCCCACCCAGCTAGAAAACAGTCCCCCCGCCCAGCTAGAAAACAGCCCCCAGCCCAGCTAGAAAACAGCCCCCCCGCCTAGCTAGAAAACAGCCCCCCCCCGCCTAGCTAGAAAACAGCCCCCCCGCCCAGCTAGAAAACAGCCCCCCCAGCCCAGCTAGAAAACAGCCCCCCCAGCCCAGCTAGAAAACAGTCCCCCCCCCACCCAGCTAGAAAACAGCCCCCAGCCCAGCTAGAAAACAGCCCCCTCCCCCCAGCTAGAAAACAGCCCCCCAGCCCAGCTAGAAAACAGCCCCCCCGCCCAGCTAGAAAACAGCCCCCTCCCCCCAGCCCAGCTAGAAAACAGTCCCCCCCCCAGCCCAGCTAGAAAACAGTCCCCCCCCAGCCCAGCTAGAAAACAGACCCCCCGCCCAGCTAGAAAACAGCCCCCCCGCCCAGCTAGAAAACAGCCCCCTCCCCCCAGCCCAGCTAGAAAACAGTCCCCCCCCCAGCCCAGCTAGAAAACAGTCCCCCCCCAGCCCAGCTAGAAAACAGACCCCCCCCGCCCAGCTAGAAAACAGTCCCCCTGCCCAGCTAGAAAACAGCCCCCCCCGCCTAGCTAGAAAACAGTCCCCCCCAGCCCAGCTAGAAAACAGACCCCCCTGCCCAGCTAGAAAACAGCCCCCCCCCCCCCACCCAGCTAGAAAACAGCCCCCAGCCCAGCTAGAAAACAGCCCCCCCGCCTAGCTAGAAAACAGTCCCCCGCCTAGCTAGAAAACAGCCCCCCCGCCTAGCTAGAAAACAGCCCCCCGCCTAGCTAGAAAACAGCCCCCCGCCTAGCTAGAAAACAGCCCCCCCCCCCCCGCCCAGCTAGAAAACAGCCCCCCCGCCTAGCTAGAAAACAGCCCCCCCGCCTAGCTAGAAAACAGTCCCCCCTGCCCAGCTAGAAAACAGACCCCCCCGCCCAGCTAGAAAACAGTCCCCCCCCTGCCCAGCTAGAAAACAGTCCCCCCGCCCAGCTAGAAAACAGCCCCCCAGCTAGAAAACAGCCCCCCCCGCCCAGCTAGAAAACAGTCCCCCCGCCTAGCTAGAAAACAGCCCCCCCGCCCAGCTAGAAAACAGTCCCCCCCCCCGCCCCAGCTAGAAAACAGCCCCCCCCCCAGCCCAGCTAGAAAACAGACCCCCCCGCCCAGCTAGAAAACAGTCCCCCCTGCCCAGCTAGAAAACAGCCCCCCGCCTAGCTAGAAAACAGACCCCCCCGCCCAGCTAGAAAACAGTCCCCCCCCGCCCCAGCTAGAAAACAGCCCCCCCCCCGGCCCAGCTAGAAAACAGTCCAGTATTGTAGAGGTTTTGGCACCATCCTCTCAGATCACTCTCTTTTCCTCTGGAGGGAAGCCTGTTGTTTTAGCAGGAGTACAATGTATATCTAGACTTCCAGACAATTTATATTCCCTGCTCTTACAAAACCCAACAAAACCTTACAAATGACTGTGAAGCTGGAAAGAGTTGACCCCTATTCTAATCTAAGTGTCAATTTACAGACAATTTACTGTGTTGGGCTGGGGACGGGGCTGGGGATAGTTATGTGTTGACGATAGAAGTGAGGAGTACACAGTTGTGGATTAGGGATGGAGGGATGGAGAGAGAGAGAGAGAGAGGGGAGATGTTTTTATTGTGAGGTGATGCTGACTCCTCCTCCATCTCCTCTTCTGTTCAGCTTCAACACTTCTCCCTCCTCTCCCTTCTCCCCACTCCCTACCTCCCTCCTTTCCCTCCTCCCCACTCCCTCCCTCCTCTCCCTTCTCCCCACTCTCTCCCTTCTTTCCACTCCCTCCCTCCCTCCTCTCCCTTCTCCCCACTCCCTCCCTCCTCTCCCTTCTCCCCACTCTCTCCCTTCTCCCCACTCCCTCCCTCCCTCCTCTCCCTTCTCCCCACTCCATCCCTCCCTCCTCTCCCTTCTCCCCACTCCCTCCCTCCTCTCCCTTCTCCCCACTCTCTCCCTTCTCACCACTCCCTCCCTCCCTCCCTCTCCCTTCTCCCCACTCCCTCCCTCCCTCCTTTCCCTCCTCCCCCACTCCCTCCCTCCTCTCCCTTCTCCCCACTCTCTCCCTTCTTCCCACTCTCTCCCTCCCTCCTCTCCCTTCTCCCCACTCCCTCCCTTCCTCCTCTCCCTTCTCCCCACTCTCTCCCTTCTCCCCACTCCCTCCCTCCCTCCTCTCCCTTCTCCCCACTCCCTCCCTTCCTCCTCTCCCTTCTCCCCACTCTCTCCCTCCTCTCTCTTCTTCCCACTCCCTCCCTCCTCTCCCTTCTCCCCAATCCCTCCCTCCTCTCTCTCTCACCCTCTTTCTCTGTATCTCTCTTTCCCCTCACTCTCATCCTCTCTACCCCCTTCTACTGTAATTATATCTTCTCCTCCTCCTCCTCCTCCTTATCCTCCTCTCCCTCCTCCTCCTCATCGCCCTTCTCCTCCTCCTCCTCCTTCTCCTCCTCTCCCTCCTCCTCTCCCTCCTCCTCCTCCTTCTCCTCCTTCTCCTCCTCTCCCTTCTCCTTCTCCTCCTATCCTTCTCCTCCTTCTCCTCCTCTCCCTTCTCCTCCTCCTCCTCCTTATCCTCCTCTCCCACCTCCTCCTCCTCATCACCCTTCTCCTCCTCTCCCTCCTCCTCTCCTCTTCCTCCTCCTTCTCCTCCTCTCCCTTCTCCTTCTCCTCCTATCCTCCTCTTTCTCCTCCTCTCCCTTCTCCTCCTCATCTCCCCCTCCTTCTCCACCTTCTCCTCCTCCTCTTCCTCCAGTTAAGGAGAGGCTTGGTGTTGTTTTGGTTTTCTTTAGTAAAGAGTGAAACTGTAAATGAGATTAATAAAATAGTCTATATTGGCCTGTTTACTTTCTCTAGTGACACATTCCACTCTATAAAGAGATACTAATGACATTTACACAGAGTAGGGCCTATGAGAGACACACACACACACACACACACACTGGGTATGGTGTTGTAACGTCAGAGCAGGGCTGGGAGCAGGACTGGGGCGAGTCAGGGCTAGGAGCAGGGACCAGGGGAGAGTCAGGGCTAGGACCAGGGACCAGGGATGAGTCAGGGCTAGGAGCAGGGACCAGGGATGAGTCAGGGCTAGGAGCAGGGACCAGGGGCGAGTCAGGGCTAGGAGCAGGGACCAGGGGCAAGTCAGGGCTAGGAGCAGGGACCAGGGGAGAGTCAGAGATAGGAGCAGGGACCAGGGGCGAGTCAGGACTAGGAGCAGGGAGCAGGGACCAGGGACGAGTCAGGGCTAGGAGCAGGGACCAGGGCGAGTCAGGGCTAGGAGCAGGGACAAGGGACGAGTCAGGGCTAGGAGCTGGGACCAGGGGCGAGTCAGGGCTAGGACCAGGGACCAGGGACGAGTCAGGGCTAGGAGCAGGACTGGGGCGAGTCAGGGCTAGGAGCAGGGACCAGGGGCAAGTCAGGGCTAGGAGGAGGGACCAGGGGAGTGTCAGGGCTAGGACCAGGGACGAGTCAGGGCTAGGAGCAGGGACCAGGGACGAGTCAGGGCTAGGAGCAGGGACCAGGGGCGAGTCAGGACTAGGAGCAGGGACCAGGGACGAGTCAGGGCTAGGAGCAGGGACGAGTCAGGGCTAGGAGCAGGGACCAAGGACGAGTCAGGGCTAGGAGCAGGGACCAGGGGCGAGTCAGGGCAAGGAGCAGGGACCAGGGGAGAGTCAGGGCTAGGAGCAGGGACCAGGGACGAGTCAGGACTAGGAGCAGGGACCAGGGGAGAGTCAGGGCTAGGAGCAGGGACCAGGGGCGAGTCGGGGCTAGGAGCAGGGACCAGGGGCGAGTCAGGGCTAGGAGCAGGGACCAGGGGCGAGTCAGGGCTCCCGCGTCCTCACTCTCTCCCTCTCTCCTCCCTGTCCCGTCTCCTCTCTCCCTTTCTCCTCCCTGTCCCGTGTCCTCTCTCTCTCCCTTTCTCCTCCCAGTCCCGTGTCCTCTCTCTCTCCCTCTCTCCTCCCTGTCCCGTGTCCTCTCTCTCTACTCCTCTCTCCTCTCCTCCCTGTCCCGTGTCCTCTCTTTCTCCCTTTCTGCTCCCTGTCCCGTGTCCTCTCTCTCTCCCTCTCTCCTCCCTGTCCCGTGTCCTCTCTCTCTCCCTCTCTCCTCCCTGTCCCGTGTCCTCTCTCTCTGCCTCTCTCCTCTTCTATCTGTCCAATCTCCTATCCCTCTCTCCTCCCTGTCCCGTGTCCTCTCTCTCTCCCTCTCTCCTCCCTGTCCCATCTCCTCTCCCTCTCTCCTCTCCTCCCTGTCCCGTGTCCTCTCTCTCCCTCTCTCCTCCCTGTCCCGTGTCCTCTCTCTCTCCCTCCCTCTCTCCTCCCTGTCCCGTGTCCTCTCTCTCTCCCTCTCTCCTCCCTGTCCCGTGTCCTCTCTCTCTCTCCTCACTTCTTCTTGTCCCGTCTCCTCTCTCTCCCTCTGTCCTCTTATTTCTGTCCAATCCCCTCTCTCTCTCTCCCTCTCTCCTCTTCTCCCTGTCTCATCTCATCTCATCTCTCTCCCTCTCTCCTCTTCTCCTTGCCCTGTCTCCTCTCTCTCTCCCTCTTCCTCTTCTCTCTGTCACATCTCCTCTCTCCCTCTCTCCTCTCCCTCCCTGTCCCGTGTCCCTCTCTCTCTCCCTCTCTCCCTCCCTGTCCCGTGTCCTCTCTCTCTCCCTCTCTCCTCCCTGTCCCATCTCCTCTCCCTCTCTCCTCTCCTCCCTGTCCCGTGTCCTCTCTCTCCCTCTCTCCTCCCTGTCCCGTGTCCTCTCTCTCTCCCTCTCTCCTCCCTGTCCCGTGTCCTCTCTCTCTCCCTCTCTCCTCACTGTCCCGTGTCCTCTCTCCCCCTCTCTCCTCTCCTCCCTGTCCCGTGTCCCCTCTCTCTCCCTCTCTTCTTCCTGTCCCGTGTCCTCTCTCTCTCTCTCCTCACTTCTTCTTGTCCCGTCTCCTCTCTCTCCCTCTGTCCTCTTATTTCTGTCCAATCCCCTCTCTCTCCCTCTCTCCTCTTCTCCCTGTCTCATCTCATCTCATCTCTCTCTCCCTCTCTCCTCTTCTCCTTGCCCTGTCTCCTCTCTCTCTCTCCCTCTTTCCTCTTCTCTCTGTCACATCTCCTCTCTCCCTCTCTCCTCTCCTCCCTGTCCCGTGTCCTCTCTCTCTCCCTCTCTCCTCCCTGTCCCGTGTCCTCTCTCTCTCCCTCTCTCCTCCCTGTCCCATGTCCTCTATCTCTACTCCTCTCTCCTCTTCTCCCTGTCTCATCTCATCTCTCTCTCCCTCTCCCCTCTTCTCCTTGCCCTGTCTCCTCTCTCTCTCTCCCTCTCTCCTCTTCTCTCTTTCACATCTCCTCTCTCCCTCTCTCCTCTCCTCCCTTCACTTGAGACCGACCTGCCAGTTTTCCTTTTAGACCAGTTGGCATGGTTACGGGTGAATTTTCTGACGCTGAATGTAAACGCTACAGGGGCAAGGAAAAGTATGTGAACCCTTTGGAATTACCTGGATTTCTGCATGAATTGGTCATCAAATTTAATCTGATCTTCATCTAAGTCACAGCAATAGACAAACATAGTGTGCTTAAACTAATAACACACAAATTATTCATTTTTTTGTCTATATATTGAATACATAATTCACTGTGTAGGTTGGGAAACGTATGTAAACCCCCTAGGCTAATGACTTCTCCAAAAGCTAATTGGAGTCAGGAGTCAGCTAACCTGGAGTCCAATTAATGAGATGTTGGTTAGAGCTGCCTTGCCCTATAAAAACACTCACAAATGTTGAGTTTGCTCTTCACAAGAAGCATTGCCTGAGGTGAACCAGGCCTCGAACAGAAGAGATCTCAGAAGACCTAAGACTGATAATTGCTGTCTTGCATAAAGATGAAAAGGGTTACAAAAGTATCTCTAGAAGCCTTGATGTTCATCAGTCCACGGTAAGA
>NW_027011085.1:72500-80000 GCF_036934945.1 Oncorhynchus masou masou | reverse complement strand
GACAGCTAGGTAGAGGGTCACTATACAGTCTATATAGACAGCTGGGTAGAGGGTCACTATACAGTCTATATAGACAGCTGGGTAGAGGGTCACTATACAGTCTATATAGACAGCTGGGTAGAGGGTCACTATACAGTCTATATAGACAGCTGGGTAGAGGGTCACTATACAGTCTATATAGACAGCTGGGTAGAGGGTCACTATACAGTCTATATAGACAGCTGGGTAGAGGGTCACTATACAGTCTATATAGACAGCTGGGTAGAGGGTCACTATACAGTCTATATAGACAGCTGGGTAGAGGGTCACTATACAGTCTATATAGACAGCTGGGTAGAGGGTCACTATACAGTCTATATAGACAGCTGGGTAGAGGGTCACTATACAGTCTATATAGACAGCTGGGTAGAGGGTCACTATACAGTCTATATAGACAGCTGGGTAGAGGGTCACTATACAGTCTATATAGACAGCTGGGTAGAGGGTCACTATACAGTCTATATAGACAGCTGGGTAGAGGGTCACTATACAGTCTATATAGACAGCTGGGTAGAGGGTCACTATACAGTCTATATAGACAGCTGGGTAGAGGGTCACTATACAGTCTATATAGACAGCTGGGTAGAGGGTCACTATACAGTCTATATAGACAGCTGGGTAGAGGGTCATAATACAGTCTATATAGACAGCTGGGTAGAGGGTCACTATACAGTCTATATAGACAGCTGGGTAGAGGGTCACTATACAGTCTATATAGAAAGCTGGGTAGAGGGTCACTATACAGTCTATATAGACAGCTGGGTAGAGGGTCACTATACAGTCTATATAGACAGCTGGGTAGAGGGTCACTATACAGTCTATATAGACAGCTGGGTAGAGGGTCACTATACAGTCTATATAGACAGCTCTATATATAGACAGCTGGGTAGAGGGTCACTATACAGTCTATATAGACAGCTGGGTAGAGGGTCACTATACAGTCTATATAGACAGCTGGGTAGAGGGTCACTATACAGTCTATATAGACAGCTGGGTAGAGGGTCACTATACAGTCTATATAGACAGCTGGGTAGAGGGTCACTATACAGTCTATATAGACAGCTGGGTAGAGGGTCACTATACAGTCTATATAGACAACTGGGTAGAGGGTCACTATACAGTCTATATAGACAGCTGGGTAGAGGGTCACTATACAGTCTATATAGACAGCTGGGTAGAGGGTCACTATACAGTCTATATAGACAGCTGGGTAGAGGGTCACTATACAGTCTATATAGACAGCTGGGTAGAGGGTCACTATACAGTCTATATAGACAGCTGGGTAGAGGGTCACTATACAGTCTATATAGACAGCTGGGTAGAGGGTCACTATACAGTCTATATAGACAGCTGGGTAGAGGGTCACTATACAGTCTATATAGACAGCTGGGTAGAGGGTCACTATACAGTCTATATAGACAGCTGGGTAGAGGGTCACTATACAGTCTATATAGACAGCTGGGTGGAGGGTCACTATACAGTCTATATAGATAGCTGGGTAGAGGGTCACTATACAGTCTATATAGACAGCTGGGTAGAGGGTCACTATACAGTCTATATAGACAGCTGGGTAGAGGGTCACTATACAGTCTATATAGACAGCTGGGTAGAGGGTCACTATACAGTCTATATAGACAGCTGGGTAGAGGGTCACTATACAGTCTATATAGACAGCTGGGTAGAGGGTCACTATACAGTCTATATAGACAGCTGGGTAGAGGGTCATAATACAGTCTATATAGAAAGCTAGGTAGAGGGTCACTATACAGTCTATATAGACAGCTGGGTAGAGGGTCACTATACAGTCTATATAGACAGCTAGGTAGAGGGTTAATATACAATAAAACAACATCCTGTGAACAGCTCTAACACAATAAAACAACATCCTGTGAACAGCTCTAACACAATAAAACAACATCCTGTGAACAGCTCTAACACAATAAAACAACATCCTGTGAACAGCTCTAACACAATAAAACAACATCCTGTGAACAGCTCTAACACAATAAAACAACATCCTGTGAACAGCTTTATCACAATAAAACAACATCCTGTGAACAGCTCTAACACAATAAAACAACATCCTGTGAACAGCTTTATCACAATAAAACAACATCCTGTGAACAGCTCTAACACAATAAAACAACATCCTGTGAACAGCTTTATCACAATAAAACAACATCCTGTGAACAGCTCTAACACAATAAAACAACATCCTGTGAACAGCTTTATCACAATAAAACAACATCCTGTGAACAGCTCTAACACAATAAAACAACATCCTGTGAACAGCTCTAACACAATAAAACAACATCCTGTGAACAGCTCTAACACAATAAAACAACATCCTGTGAACAGCTTTATCACAATAAAACAACATCCTGTGAACAGCTTTTACACAATAAAACAACATCCTGTGAACAGCTCTAACACAATAAAACAACATCCTGTGAACAGCTTTTACACAATAAAACAACATCCTGTGAACAGCTTTATCACAATAAAACAACATCCTGTGAACAGCTTTATCACAATAAAACAACATCCTGTGAACAGCTCTAACACAATAAAACAACATCCTGTGAACAGCTCTAACACAATAAAACAACATCCTGTGAACAGCTCTAACACAATAAAACAACATCCTGTGAACAGCTTTATCACAATAAAACAACATCACAGCTGTACAGAGAGGAAAGGCAGTCAGGGAACGGGGCTCATAGAGCCCACTGACCACAGTAGAGGAGAGGGACTGACACACTGGCATAGGGGAGTAATGGGCTTGTCTGGCAGAGACAAATGGGAAGGGTGTGTGTGTGTGTGTGTGTGTGTGTGTGTGTGTGTGTGTGTGTGTGTGTGTGTGTGTGTGTGTGTGTGTGTGTGTGTGTGTGTGTGTGTGTGAGACTGTGTAATGGCTGGTTGGTTGTTATGTGGGTCACTATGGGAGATGAGGTGAATCTGGGCTGTGAGGATCTGAGTGAGAGGAGAGAGGCAGTGCTGAGACGGGACTGGAGCGGCCGCATGGCGCCTGTTCTGATGTTCTGGTGGCGGCACGGCACTGCCCAGGGTCCTGGTGGGTTTGGACCGGGCTGGCTGCCCTCCAGTCGGAGAGAGAGAGAGAGAAACACCCCAGTCCTGTGCCATCATGCCTCTCCTCCAGCTCGGGCTGGGCGATATATCGATGTTTTACCCAATATATTCTAGTTTATGTTTTTGCGCGATATAGAACATACCTGTATGGCAAGAATGAAGGTTCTGTTATGATGTTGTAACGTTTTACAAACGCAGCAGCTCACTGTCTCTTCTCTGTCAGTCCAACACCTGGTTATCCACCAATCACAGCCTTTCACACACTTGTAACCACGCCGGAGAGGTGTAGCAGCGGTAAGAGTTCCACCAATATGGAAAGTGAGGACGCCAGCTCAGCCTCTCCTGAGGACGCCAGCTCAGCCTCTCCTGAGGACGCCAGCTCAGCCTCTCCTGAGGACGCCAGCTCAGCCTCTCCTGAGGACGCCAGCTCAGTCTCCCCTGAGGACGCCTGCTCAGCCTCTCTAGAGGACGCCAGCCCAGCCTCTCCTGAGGACGCCAGCCCAGCCTCTCTAGAGGACGCCAGCCCAGCCTCTCCTGAGGACGCCAGCCCAGCCTCTCCTGAGGACGCCAGCTCAGCCTCTCCTGAGGACGCCAGCTCAGCCTCTCCTGAGGACGCCAGCTCAGCCTCTCCTGAGGACGCCAGCTCAGCCTCTCCTGAGGACGCCAGCTCAGCCTCTCCTGAGGACGCTCAGCCTCTCCTGAGCTCAGCCTCTCCTGAGGACGCCAGCTCAGTCTCTCCTGAGGACGCCAGCTCAGCCTCTCCTGAGGACGCCAGCTCAGTCTCTCCTGAGGACGCCAGCTCAGCCTCTCCTGAGGACGCCAGCTCAGTCTCTCCTGAGGACGCCAGCTCAGTCTCTCTTGAGGACATCAGCTCAGCCTCTCCTGAGGACGCCAGCTCAGCCTCCCCTGAGGACGCCAGCTCAGCCTCCCCTGAGGACGCCAGCTCAGTCTCTCCTGAGGACGCCAGCTCAGCCTCTCCTGAGGACGCCAGCTCAGCCTCCCCTGAGGACGCCAGCTCAGCCTCCCCTGAGGACGCCAGCTCAGTCTCTCCTGAGGACGCCAGCTCAGTCTCTCCTGAGGACGCCAGCTCAGCCTCTCCTGAGGACGCCAGCTCAGCCTCTCCTGAGGACGCCAGCTCAGTCTCTCTTGAGGACATCAGCTCAGCCTCTCCTGAGGACGCCAGCTCAGTCTCTCTTGAGGACGCCAGCTCAGCCTCTCCTGAGGACGCCAGCTCAGCCTCTCCGGGTTTAAGAGGTCTGATGTTGTCAGTAATATGGATGTGGTTCGGGTTTAAAGAGGTCTGATGTTGTCAGTAATATGGAAGTGGTTCGGGTTTAAAGAGGTCTGATGTTGTCAGCAAACGAATGTCCTGCTCTAAATGTGTCGGAAAGACAACCGCTCCGAAAAGCAGCAGGACAACCAACCTCTTCCATCACCTGCCACTGAAACACCCGGGGGATGGGAGGAATGCATGAGACGCCGCAATGCCGATTCCAGTCGCACGATTCCTGAACCGCCTGCTGAAAGACAAACGACCGTAGCCTCGTCCTTTTCAAACGTTTGAGGAGTGAAAAAAAGGTATTAGGTGAACAATAGGTAAGTAAAGAAATATAAACAACAGTAAAAAGACAGGCTATATACAGTAGAGGTTATATACAGTAGAGAGGCTATATACAGTAGAGAGGTTATATACAGTAGACAGGCTATATACAGTAGAGAGGCTATATACAGTAGAGAGGCTATATACAGTAGACAGGCTATATACAGTAGAGATGTTATATACAGTAGAGAGGCTATATACAGTAGAGAGGCTATATACAGTAGAGAGGCTATATACAGTAGACAGGCTATATACAGTAGAGATGTTATATACAGTAGAGAGGCTATATACAGTAGAGAGGCTATATACAGTAGAGAGGCTATATACAGTAGAGAGGCTATATACAGTAGAGAGGCTATATACAGTAGACAGGCTATATACAGTAGAGAGGTTATATACAGTAGAGAGGCTATGTACAGTAGAGAGGTTATATACAGTAGAGAGGCTATATACAGTAGAGAGGCTATATACAGTAGAGAGGCTATATACAGTAGAGAGGTTATATACAGTAGAGAGGCTATATACAGTAGAGAGGCTATATACAGTAGAGAGGCTATATACAGTAGACAGGCTATATACAGTAGAGGGGCTATATACAGTAGAGGGGCTATATACAGTAGAGGGGCTATATACAGTAGAGAGGCTATATACAGTAGAGAGGTTATATACAGTAGAGAGGCTATATACAGTAGAGAGGCTATATACAGTAGAGAGGCTATATACAGTAGAGAGGCTATATACAGTAGAGATGCTATATACAGTAGGAGGCTATATACAGTAGAGGGGCTATATACAGTAGAGAGGCTATATACAGTAGAGGGGCTATATACAGTAGAGAGGCTATATACAGTAGAGGGGCTATATACATTAGTGAGGTTATATACAGTAGAGAGGCTATATACAGTAGAGGGGCTATATACAGTAGAGATGCTATATACAGTAGAGAGGCTATATACAGTAGAGGGGCTATATACAGTAGAGGGGCTATATACAGTAGAGAGGCTATATACAGTAGAGGGGCTATATACAGTAGAGATGCTATATACAGTAGAGAGGCTATATACAGTAGAGAGGCTATATACAGTAGAGAGGCTATATACAGCAGAGAGGCTATATACAGTAGAGAGGCTATATACAGTAGAGAGGCTATATACAGTAGAGGGGCTATATACAGTAGAGAGGCTATATACAGTAGAGAGGCTATATACAGTAGAGGGGCTATATACAGTAGAGAGGCTATATACAGGAGAGGCTATATACAGTAGAGAGGCTATATACAGTAGAGAGGCTATATACAGTAGAGGGGCTATATACAGTAGAGAGGCTATATACAGTAGAGAGGCTATATACAGTAGAGAGGCTATATACAGTAGAGGGGCTATATACAGTAGGGGGGCTATATACAGTAGAGGGGCTATATACAGTAGAGGGGCTATATACAGTAGAGAGGCTATATACAGTAGAGAGGCTATATACAGTAGAGGGGCTATATACAGTAGAGAGGCTATATACAGTAGAGAGGCTATATACAGTAGAGGGGCTATATACAGTAGAGAGGCTATATACAGTAGACAGGCTATATACAGTAGAGAGGCTATATACAGTAGAGAGGCTATATACAATAGAGAGGCTATATACAGTAGAGAGGCTATATACAGTAGAGAGGCTATATACAGTAGAGAGGCTACATACAGACACCGTCTAGACAGGCTTATTGAGGTAGTATGTACATGTAGATATGGTTAAAGTGACTGCATATATGATGAACAGAGGGTAGCAGCAGCGTAAAGAGGGGTTGGGGGGGCACACAATGCAAATAGTCCGGGAAGCCAATGTGCGGGAGCACTGGTTGGTCGGGCCAATTGAGGTAGTATGTACATATGTACATGAATGTAGAGGTAAAGTGACTATGCATATATGATAAACAGAGAGTAGCAGCAGTGTAAAAGAGGGGTTGGGGGGGCACACAATGCAAATTGTCCGGGTAGCCATTTGATTACCTGTTCAAGAGTCTTATGGCTTGGGGGTAAAACTGTTGAGAAGCCTTTTTGTCCTAGACTTGGCACTCCGGTACCGCTTCCCATGCGGTAGTAGAGGGAACAGTCTATGACTGGGGTGGCTGGGGTCTTTGACCATTTTTATGGCCTTCCTCTGACACCGCCTGGTGTAGAGGTCCTGGATGGCAGGCAGCTTAGCCTCAGTGATGTACTGGGCCGTACGCTCTACCCTCTATAGTGCCTTGCGGTCGGAGGCAGAGCAGTTTTCATACCAGGCAGTGATGCAACCCGTCAGGATGCTCTCGATGGTGCAGCTGTAGAACCTTTTGAGGATCTCAGGACCAAATCTTTTTAGTTTCCTGAGGGGGGAGAGGCTTTGTCGTGTCCTCTTCACAACTGTTTTGGTGTGTTTGGACCATTCTAGTTTGTTGTTGATGTGGACACCAAGGAACTTGAAGCTCTCAACCTGCTCCACTACAGTCCCATCGATGAGAATGGGGGTGTGCTCGGTCCTCCTTCTCCTTAGTCTTGGTTACGTTGAGGGATAGGTTGTTATTCTGGCACCACACGACCAGGTCTCTGACCTCCTCCCTATAGGCTGTCTCGTCGTTGTCGGTGTTCAGGAGCTACCACTGTTGTGTCGTCAGCAAACTTAATGATGGTGTTGGAGTCGTGCCTGGCCATGCAGCCGTGGGTGAACAGGGAGTACAGGAGGGGACTGAGCACGCACCCCTGGGGGGCTCCAGTGTTGAGGATCAGTGTGGCAGATGTGTT
>NW_027011085.1:57500-67500 GCF_036934945.1 Oncorhynchus masou masou | reverse complement strand
CCCCAGTCTCCCCTAGTCTCCCCCAGTCTCCCCTAGTCTCCCCCAGTCTCCCCAGTCTCCCCTAGTCTCCCCCAGTTTCCCCTAGTCTCCCCTAGTCTCCCCAGTCTCCCCAGTCTCCCTAGTCTCCCCTAGTCTCCCCAGTCTCCCCAGTTTCCCCTAGTCTCCCTAGTCTCCCCCAGTCTCCCTAGTCTCCCCCAGTCTCCCATAGTCTCCACTAGTTTCCCTAGTCTCCACTAGTCTCCCTAGTCTCCCCAGTCTCCCCCTAGTCTCCCCAGTCTCCCCTAGTTTCCCCTAGTCTCCCCCAGTCTCCCCAGTTTCCCCTAGTCTCCCCAGTTTCCCCTAGTCACCCCCAGTCTCCCCTAGTTTCCCCTCCCCAGTCTCCCCCAGTCTCCCTAGTCTCCCCTAGTCTCCCCCAGTCTCCCCTAGTCTCCCCTAGTCTCCCCCAGTCTCCCTCCCTAGTCTCCCCTAGTTTCCCCCTCCCAGTCTCCCCTAGTCTCCCCTAGTCTCCCCAGTCTCCCCTAGTCTCCCCCAGTCTCCCCCAGTTTCCCCTAGTCTCCCTAGTCTCCCCAGTCTCCACTAGTCTCCCTAGTCTCCCATAGTCTCCCCAGTTTCCCCTAGTCTCCCCCAGTCTCCCATAGTCTCCACTAGTTTCCCCAGTCTCCCTAGTCTCCCCTAGTCTCCCTAGTCTCCCCCAGTCTCCCCAGTCTCCCCCAGTCTCCCCTAGTCTCCCCCAGTCTCCCCAGTCTCCCTAGTCTCCCCAGTCTCCCTAGTCTCCCCCAGTCTCCCTAGTCTCCCCAGTTTCCCTAGTCTCCACTAGTCTCCACTAGTCTCCCCCAGTCTCCCCTAGTCTCCCCTAGTCACCCCCAGTCTCCCCCAGTCTCCCTAGTCTCCCCAGTCTCCCCTAGTCTCCCCAGTTTCCCTAGTCACCCCCAGTCTCCCCTAGTCTCCCCTAGTCTCCCCTAGTCTCCCCAGTTTCCCCTAGTCTCCCCAGTTTCCCCTAGTCACCCCCAGTCTCTCCTAGTCTCCCTAGTCTCCCCAGTCTCCACTATTCATCCATCTCCTCTATCTCCCCTGTTCTCCCACTCAGCACCCTCTGTGGTTAACCTGAGATGAACTGCCAAACCCACCACCTTTTCCAATACTTAGCTTTTTCAAATGAGCCTTTTCAAAGGAACCCAGCTTGTCCTCTTCTCATTATGTCATAATGGGCAATATGGGAAGAATGACTCCCTAAATGACAATTGAAGTAACTGGCCTCCGCTTCAAACCCAAAACACTGCTAATAAACTCCTGGCTTTGACCACCATCTTTAGGAGGAGGAGGGGAGAGGGGGAGGGAGGGAGAGAGAGATGGGGGGAGAGAGAGAGAGAGAGAGAGAGAGAGAGAGAGAGAGAGAGAGAGATGGGGAGAGAGAGAGAGAGAGAGATGGGGGGGAGATAGATAGATGGGGAGAGAGAGAAAGAGTCTGTGAGGTTGGCCCACCACCTCTCTCTCTCCATCTCTCCATCCCTCTTTCCAGCACATTCCTCCTCAGCAGTGGAAAAGGCTATTTTCACAGGCATGGGTATGTGTGAAAGCGCTCAGCTAGGGTTGTCAGAGGACCCACTCAGGCCTCGTCTCTCTCTGCCAGTGCCGTTTAATCATATAAAACACCTCGAAGGCTGCGTCCTAAATGGGACCCTGGAATAGGGTTAGGGTTCACCCTGTAATAGGCCCACGTTGGAAGCAATAAAAGGATATATTATAAAATAACTGAATGATTAAAACAAGGTCTTGAGGAGCGATGGAGAGGTTCAGGGCGCGTGAAGCCAAATATAACAGGACGCTACTTAGACAGCTTTATTGTGATTGTGAAACACTGTTGAGTTTGATCATTAGGGCCGTGTTCTGTGGGTCTTTTATTGATCGGCTAGAGCCGTCAAAACGAACTCTGAAAGCACACTCACACTGGCTGGACAGAGATGCTATGGTGTGGCCAAGGAGGAGGGGGGGGGGGGGGAGGAGGGAGATAGATGCTATGGTGTGGTAAGGAGGAGGGGGGGACGGGGGGGAGAGAGAGAGATGCTATGGTGTGGCCAAGGAGGAGGGGGGGACGGGGGGAGGAGGGGAGAGAGATGCTATGGTGTGGCCAAGGAGGAGGTGGGGACGGGGGGAGGAGGGAGAGAGATGCTATGGTGTGGCCAAGGAGGAGGTGGGGACGGGGGGAGGAGGAGAGAGATGCTATGGTGTGGCCAAGGAGGAGGGGGGACGGGGGGGAGGAGGGAGAGAGATGCTATGGTGTGGCCAAGGAGGAGGGGGGGACGGGGGGGAGGAGGGAGAGAGATGCTATGGTGTGGCCAAGGAGGAGGGGGGGACGGGGGGGAGGAGGGAGAGAGGAGGGGGGGACGGAGAGAGAGATGCAATCTAGAGAAAATTGTTAGATAAACATACTGGTATTTATGTTATAGATGGTATTTATGGTATAGATGGTATAGATGGTATCTATGGTATAGATGGTATAGATGGTATCTATGGTATAGATGGTATAGATGGTATAGATGGTATAGATGGTATCTATGGTATAGATGGTATAGATGGTATAGATGGTGTAGATGGTATCTATGGTATTGATGGTATAGATGTTATCTATGGTACAGATGGTATAGATGTTATCTATGGTATAGATTGTATCTATGGTATAGATGGTATCTATGGTATAGATTGTATCTATGGTATAGATGGTATCTATGGTATAGATGGTATAGATGGTATCTATGGTATAGATGGTATAGATGGTATTTATGGTATAGATGGTATAGATGGTATTTATGGTATAGATGGTATCTATGGTATAGATGGTATAGATGGTATTTATGGTATAGATGGTATAGATGGTATCTATGGTATAGATGGTATAGATGGTATAGATGGTATAGATGGTATTTATGGTATAGATGGTATAGATGGTATTTATGGTATAGATGGTATCTATGGTATAGATGGTATCTATGGTATAGATGGTATCTATGGTATAGATGGTATAGATGGTATCTATGGTATAGATGGTATAGATGGTATCTATGGTATAGATGGTATAGATGGTATAGATGGTATAGATGGTATCTATGGTATAGATGGTATAGATGGTATTTATGGTATAGATGGTATAGATGGTATAGATGTTATCTATGGTATAGATGGTATAGATGGTATTTATGGTATAGATGGTATAGATGGTATCTATGGTATAGATGGTATAGATGGTATAGATGGTATCTATGGTATAAATGGTATAGATGTTATCTATGGTATAGATGGTATAGATGGTATTTATGGTATAGATGGTATAGATGGTATCTATGGTATAGATGGTATAGATGGTATAGATGTTATCTATGGTATAGATGGTATAGATGGTATTTATGGTATAGATGGTATAGATGGTATCTATGGTATAGATGGTATAGATGGTATAGATGGTATAGATGGTATAGATGGTATAGATGGTATAGATGGTATTTATGGTATAGATGGTATAGATGGTATCTATGGTATAGATGGTATAGATGGTATCTATGGTATAGATGGTATAGATGGTATAGATGTTATCTATGGTATAGATGGTATAGATGTTATTTATGGTATAGATGGTATCTATGGTATATTTGGTATCTATGGTATAGATGGTATAGATGCTATCTATGGTATAGATGGTATTTATGGTATAGATGGTATAGATGCTATCTATGGTATAGATGGTATAGATGCTATCTATGGTATAGATGGTATTTATGGTATAGATGGTATAGATGCTATCTATGGTATAGATGCTATCTATGGTATAGATGGTATCTATGGAATAGATGGTATAGATGGTATCACTGTAACATGGATGGACTGGTTCATATGGCTCATAGATGGTCCCTGTCCATACCATTACACTGGTATCACACACAGATGGTACTACACATAGATGGTATAGATGGTACACATGGTACACACACACATAGATGGTATCATGGTATAGATGGTATAGATGGTATAGATGGTACACTGCACGTCCCTGTCCATACCATTACATGACTATACATGGTATCACACATAGATGGTATAGATGGTACACACATACATGGTATTTATGGTATAGATGGTATTTATGGTATAGATGTCCATACCATTACATGGTACACATGGTACACATGGTATCATGGTACACATGGTATACACACATGGTACGTCCCTGTCCATACCATTACACTGACTACACACACACATCACACACACACACACACATCATGCATAGTCCCTATCCATACCATTACACTGACTACACACACACACACACACACACACACACACATCAGGACACACACACACAGACACTGCTGCACATCTCTGTCCCAAAACATTGGATTGACATTAGTAACTAAATGTCTCATCCCTATTATAGAAATACACTCATGAGCCTTCTGATTGTTAGTCTATTATAGAAATACACTCAGGAGCCTTCTGATTGTTAGTCTATTATAGAAATACACTCAGGAGCCTTCTGATTGTTACAGTCTATTATAGAAATACACTCAGGAGCCTTCTGATTGTTAGTCTATTATAGAAATACACTCAGGAGCCTTCTGATTGTTACAGTCTATTATAGAAATACACTCAGGAGCCTTCTGATTGTTAGTCTATTATAGAAATACACTCAGGAGCCTTCTGATTGTTACAGTCTATTATAGAAATACACTCAGGAGCCTTCTGATTGTTACAGTCTATTATAGAAATACACTCAGGAGCCTTCTGATTGTTAGTCTATTATAGAAATACACTCATGAGCCTTCTGATTGTTACAGTCTATTATAGAAATACACTCAGGAGCCTTCTGATTGTTACAGTCTATTATAGAAATACACTCATAGAGCCTTCTGATTGTTAGTCTATTATAGAAATACACTCAGGAGCCTTCTGATTGTTACAGTCTATTATAGAAATACACTCAGGAGCCTTCTGATTGTTACAGTCTATTATAGAAATACACTCATGGAGCCTTCTGATTGTTAGTCTATTATAGAAATACACTCAGGAGCCTTCTGATTGTTACAGTCTATTATAGAAATACACTCAGGAGCCTTCTGATTGTTACAGTCTATTATAGAAATATACTCATGAGCCTTCTGATTGTTACAGTCTATTATAGAAATACACTCAGGAGCCTTCTGATTGTTACAGTCTATTATAGAAATACACTCAGGAGCCTTCTGATTGTTAGTCTATTATAGAAATACACTCAGGAGCCTTCTGATTGTTAGTCTATTATAGAAATACACTCAGGAGCCTTCTGATTGTTACAGTCTATTATAGAAATACACTCAGGAGCCTTCTGATTGTTAGTCTATTATAGAAATACACTCATGAGCCTTCTGATTGTTAGTCTATTATAGAAATACACTCATGAGCCTTCTGATTGTTACAGTCTATTATAGAAATACACTCAGGAGCCTTCTGATTGTTAGTCTATTATAGAAATACACTCAGGAGCCTTCTGATTGTTAGTCTATTATAGAAATACACTCAGGAGCCTTCTGATTGTTAGTCTATTATAGAAATACACTCAGGAGCCTTCTGATTGTTAGTCTATTATAGAAATACACTCAGGAGCCTTCTGATTGTTACAGTCTATTATAGAAATACACTCAGGAGCCTTCTGATTGTTACAGTCTATTATAGAAATACACTCAGGAGCCTTCTGATTGTTTCAGTCTATTATAGAAATACACTCAGGAGCCTTCTGATTGTTGCAGTCTATTATAGAAATACACTCAGGAGCCTTCTGATTGTTGCAGTCTATTATAGAAATACACTCAGGAGCCTTCTGATTGTTACAGTCTATTATAGAAATACACTCAGGAGCCTTCTGATTGTTACAGTCTATTATAGAAATACACTCAGGAGCCTTCTGATTGTTACAGTCTATTATAGAAATACACTCAGGAGCCTTCTGATTGTTACAGTCTATTATAGAAATACACTCAGGAGCCTTCTGATTGTTACAGTCTATTATAGAAATACACTCAGGAGCCTTCTGATTGTTACAGTCTATTATAGAAATACACTCAGGAGCCTTCTGATTGTTGCAGTCTATTATAGAAATACACTCAGGAGCCTTCTGATTGTTACAGTCTATTATAGAAATACACTCAGGAGCCTTCTGATTGTTACAGTCTATTATAGAAATACACTCAGGAGCCTTCTGATTGTTACAGTCTATTATAGAAATACACTCAGGAGCCTTCTGATTGTTACAGTCTATTATAGAAATACACTCAGGAGCCTTCTGATTGTTACAGTCTATTATAGAAATACACTCAGGAGCCTTCTGATTGTTGCAGTCTATTATAGAAATACACTCAGGAGCCTTCTGATTGTTACAGTCTATTATAGAAATACACTCAGGAGCCTTCTGATTGTTGCAGTCTATTATAGAAATATACTCAGGAGCCTTCTGATTGTTACAGTCTATTATAGAAATATACTCATGAGCCTTCTGATTGTTAGTCTATTATAGAAATACACTCAGGAGCCTTCTGATTGTTGCAGTCTATTATAGAAATATACTCAGGAGCCTTCTGATTGTTACAGTCTATTATAGAAATATACTCATGAGCCTTCTGATTGTTAGTCTATTATAGAAATACACTCAGGAGCCTTCTGATTGTTGCAGTCTATTATAGAAATACACTCATGATCCTTCTGATTGTTACAGTCTATTAGAAAATAATGTTTATGAAGAATAGAGAAGATAACCTTACTTTTTAAACAGCGACTTTACCTCTTCTGTAGAAGCATGTTAAATAGGACTGAACAGACTGGCATTTCCTAGGTAACTAGTGTGTGTGTGTGTGCGTGTGCTTATGTGTGTGCGTGCGCGTGTGTGTGCGTGTGTGTGTGTGTGGGACCCTGTAGTAGAAGATAGACCAGGGCTGAGCTGGTTGCTAAGGTTTCTGTGATATCATCACCTGCACATGTCCCTGTATCACCAGGCTGTGATGCCTCACAGCTCACACACTTTCAGAGAACACACACACTGTCAGAGAACACACACACTGTCAGAGAACACACACACACTGTCAGAGACCACACATACACTATGTCAGAGAACACACACACACACACTGTCACAGCTAGAGCGAGCTGAGTTGGAAGATGCAGTGACATCGACAGACACAGCTCGGAGACACACACACACACACACACACACATACACTCTCAGCGCTGTGAGACACACTCCGTCTGAAGTGTTAAGCCCAGGGAGCGTTAAGTGTGAAATACACTCAAGGCTTCTGATTTCACCCCTGCTGAAGTCAAGAGCTGTGGGAGAATGTCACACACACACACACACACACACACCGTCAGCTTCTCTCTGCCTCTCTGAGCACTGATACATCACCAGTCTCTCTATGTCTATATCCTACAGGTCTAGATTATCTCTGTCTATATCCTACAGGTCTAGATTATCTCTGTCTGTATCCTACAGGTCTAGATTATCTCTGTCTATATCCTACAGATCTAGATTATCTCTGTCTATATCCTACAGGTCTAGATTATCTCTGTCTATATCCTACAGATCTAGATTATCTCTGTCTATATCCTACAGGTCTAGATTATCTCTGTCTGTATCCTACAGGTCTAGATTATCTCTGTCTGTATCCTACAGTCCTAGATTATCTCTGTCTATATCATACAGGTCTAGATTATCTCTGTCTGTATCCTACAGTCCTAGATTATCTCTGTCTGTATCCTACAGGTCTAGACTCTGTCTGTCTGTATCCTACATGTCTAAACTATCTCTTTCTATATCCTACAGATCTAGACTCTGTCTGTCTATATCCTACAGGTCTAGACTATATCTCTCTGTATCCTACAGGTCTAGACTCTGTCTGTCTGTATCCTACAGTCCTAGATTATCTCTGTCTATATCCTACAGGTCTAGATTATCTCTGTCTGTATCCTACAGGTCTAGACTCTGAGATGACGAGAGAGGGAGATGGGAATCAAATGAAAAAGATGGAGAGAACAGATGGGAGGAATGGACAGAAGGGGAGAGGAAAAGAAAACAGACAGAGCAGGGGAGAAAATTAGGCAAATATTCTCACTGCCTCTCAGCGGAACCACAGGGCTGCAGGTCTACCCAGAATGATGTAGTTATTCCACAGAGCTGCAGGTCTAAACCACAGGCCTACCGGTCTAAACCACAGGCCTACCGGTCTAAACCACAGGGCTACAGGTCTACCCAGAATGAAGTAGTTATTCCACAGGGCTGGAGGTCTAAACCACAGGGCTACAGGTCTAAACCACAGGGCTGCAGGTCTAAACCACAGGGCTACAGGTCTAAACCACAGGGCTGCAGGTCTAAACCACAGGGCTACAGGTCTAAACCACAGGGCTACAGGTCTAAACCACAGGGCAGCAGGTCTAAACCACAGGGCTACAGGTCTAAACCACAGGGCTGCAGGTCTAAACCACAGGGCTACAGGTCTAAACCACAGGGCTACAGGTCTAAACCACAGGGCAGCAGGTCTAAACCACAGGGCTACAGGTCTAAACCACAGGGCTGCAGGTCTAAACCACAGGGCTGCAGGTCTAAACCACAGGGCTACAGGTCTAAACCACAGGGCTACAGGTCTAAACCACAGGGCTACAGGTCTAAACCACAGGGCTGCAGGTCTAAACCACAGGGCTACAGGTCTAAACCACAGGGCTACAGGTCTAAACCACAGGGCTACAGGTCTAAACCACAGGGCTGCAGGTCTAAACCACAGGGCTACAGGTCTAAACCACAGGGCTGCAGGTCTAAACCACAGGGCTACAGGTCTACCCAGAATGAAGTAGTTATCCCACAGGGCTGCAGGTCTAAACCACAGGGCTACAGGTCTAAACCACAGGGCTACAGGTCTAAACCACAGGGCTGCAGGTCTAAACCACAGGGCTGCAGGTCTAAACCACAGGGCTGCAGGTCTAAACCACAGGGCTACAGGTCTAAACCACAGGGCTACAGGTCTAAACCACAGGGCTACAGGTCTAAACCACAGGGCTGCAGGTCTAAACCACAGGGCTACAGGTCTAAACCACAGGGCTGCAGGTCTAAACCACAGGGCTACAGGTCTAAACCACAGGGCTGCAGGTCTAAACCACAGGGCTGCAGGTCTACCCAGAATGAAGTAGTTATTCCACAGGGCTGCAGGTCCTACCGATCCTCGACGATGTCATTTACAAAATAGCCTCCAATACCCTACTCAACAAATTGGATGCAGTCTATCACAGTGCAATCCGTTTTGTCACCAAAGCCCCATATACTACCCACCATTGCGACCTGTACGCTCTCGTTGGCTGGCCCTCGCTTCACTCTCGTCGCCAAACCCACCGGCTCCATGTCATCTACAAGACCCTGCTAGGTAAAGTCCCCCCTTATCTCAGCTCGCTGGTCACCATAGCATCTCCCACCTGTAGCACACGCTCCAGCAGGTATATCTCTCCAGTCACCCCCAAAACCAATTCTTTCTTTGGCCGCCTCTCCTTTCAGTTCTCTGCTGCCAATGACTGGAACGAACTACAAAAAGCACTGAAACTGGAAACACTTATCTCCCTCACTGGCTTTAAGCACCAACTGTCAGAGCAGCTCACAGATTACTGCACCTGTACATAGCCCACCTATATTTTAGCCCAAACAACTACCTCTTTCCCTACTGTATTTAATTTATTCATTTATTTTGCTCCTTTGCACCCCATTATTTTTACTTCTACTTTGCACATTCTTCCATTGCAAATCTACCATTCCAGTGTTTTACTTGCTATATTGTATTTACTTTGCCACCATGGACTTTTTTTGCCTTTACCTCCCTTATCTCACCTCATTTGCTCACATCGTATATAAACTTGTTTATACTGTATTATTGACTGTATGTTTGTTTTACTCCATGTGTAACTCTGTGTCGTTGTATGTGTCGAACTGCTTTGCTTTATCTTG
>NW_027011085.1:10000-50000 GCF_036934945.1 Oncorhynchus masou masou | reverse complement strand
TCTCTCCATCTCTATCTCCTTCTCTCGTTCTCCTTGTCACACTCTCTCCATCTCTATCTCCTTCTCTCTTTCTCCTTGTCACACTCTCTCCATCTCTATCTCCTTCTCTCTTTCTCCTTGTCACACTCTCTCCATCTCTATCTCCTTCTCTCTTTCGCCTTGTCACACTCTCTCCATCTCTATCTCCTTCTCTCTTTCTCCTTGTCACACTCTCTCCATCTCTATCTCCTTCTCTCTTTCGCCTTGTCACACTCTCTCCATCTCTATCTCCTTCTCTCTTTCTCCTTGTCACACTCTCTCCATCTCTATCTCCTTCTCTCTTTCTCCTTCTCACACTCTCTCCATCCCTATCTCCTTCTCTCTTTCGCCTTGTCACACTCTCTCCATCTCTATCTCCTTCTCTCTTTCTCCTTGTCACACTCTCTCCATCTCTATCTCCTTCTCTCCTTCTCCTTGTCACACTCTCTCCATCTCTATCTCCTTCTCTCTTTCTCCTTGTCACACTCTCTCCATCTCTATCTCCTTCTCTCTTTCTCCTTGTCTCTCTCCATCTCTATCTCCTTCTCTCTTTCTCCTTGTCACACTCTCTCCATCTCTATCTCCTTCTCTCTTTCTCCTTGTCACACTCTCTCCATCTCTATCTCCTTCTCTCTTTCTCCTTGTCACACTCTCTCCATCTCTATCTCCTTCTCTCCTTGTTCTCCTTGTCTCCTTCTCTCCATCTCTATCTCCTCTCTCTCTTTCTCCTTGTCACACTCTCTCCATCTATCTCCTTCTCTCTTTCTCCTTGTCACACTCTCTCCATCTCTATCTCCTTCTCTCCTTCTCCTTGTCACACTCTCTCCATCTCTATCTCCTTCTCTCTTTCTCTCCGGATCCTGTCCCCATCCCCAGTTCAGCCCAGCGGCGCCGGCCCGGTTCAGTGGCCTGTCAGAGCATTAGTGGTGCGTCGTTATACTGCCTAACGACATAGAGAAGGAGTGGAGGAGGAGACCCTAGGGCACGGGAAGGCATGAGAGAGGAGGATAGGGGGAACAAGAGAAAAGAGAGAGGGGGAAAACCAAATGAGGTTATGGGAACTGATTATTTTTTTAGCGAGCCATTTATGCCACCGGGGCTCCCTGAAGATGACGTACCCTTTAATCTGGTGCTCTGAGAAACAACACCAGGATCCCTTTCCTCGGGCGAGTCCCAGATGGCATGGTATTCACTAACAGTAGTGAACATGGTATTCACAAACAGTAGTGCACCCTATGGGCCCTGGTGGCATGGTATACACTAACAGTAGTGAACATGGTATTCACTAACAGTAGTGAACATGGTATTCACTAACAGTAGTGAACATGGTATTCACTAACAGTAGGTCACCCTATGGGCCCTGGTGGCATGGTATTCACTAACATTAGTGCACCCTATGGGCCCTGGTGGCATGGTATTCACAAACAGTAGTGAACATGTTATTCCCTAACAGTAGTGAACATGGTATTCCCTAACAGTAGTGAACATGGTATTCACTAACAGTAGTGAACATGGTATTCACAAACAGTAGTGAACATGGTATTCCCTAACAGTAGTGAACATGGTATTCCCTAACAGTAGTGAACATGGTATTCCCTAACAGTAGTGAACATGTTATTCACTAACAGTAGTGAACATGGTATTCCCTAACAGTAGTGCACCCTATGGGCCCTGGTGGCATGGTATTCACTAACAGTAGTGAACATGGTATTCCCTAACAGTAGTGCACCCTATGGGCCCTGGTGGCATGGTATTCACTAACAGTAGTGAACATGGTATTCACTAACAGTAGTGAACATGGTATTCACTAACAGTAGTGAACATGGTATTCACTAACAGTAGTGCACCCTATGGGCCCTGGTGGCATGGTATTCACTAACAGTAGTGAACATGGTATTCCCTAACAGTAGTGCACCCTATGGGCCCTGGTGGCATGATATTCACTAACAGTAGTGAACAAGGTATTCACTAACAGTAGTGAACATGGTATTCACTAACAGTAGTGAACATGGTATTCACTAACAGTAGTGAACAAGGTATTCACTAACAGTAGTGCACCCTGTGGGCCCTGGTGGCATGATATTCACTAACAGTAGTGAACAAGGTATTCCCTAACAGTAGTGAACATGGTATTCACTAACAGTAGTGAACATGGTATTCACTAACAGTAGTGAACAAGGTATTCACTAACAGTAGTGCACCCTGTGGGCCCTGGTGGCATGATATTCACTAACAGTAGTGAACAAGGTATTCACTAACAGTAGTGCACCCTGTGGGCCCTGGGCAAAAACACTATACTGTTTAGCAGTAGTGGAAAAAGTACCATATTTCCATACTTGAGTAAAAGTAAAGATACCGTAATAGAGATACCGTAATAGAGATACCGTAATAGAGATACCGTAATAGAGATACCGTAATAGAGATACTGTAATAGAGATACCGTAATAGAAAATGACTCAAGTAAAAATTAAAGTAGTCAAAAATATCAATAGTAAAGTACAGATACCCCAAAAAAACGCCTGAAGTTGAACTTTACAGTATTTTTACTCATGTACTTTATACCACTGTTGTATAGAGGCTCCGGAGTGGGGCAGCGGTCTGAGGCACTGCATCTCAGTGCTAGGGGCGTAACTACAGACCCTGGTTCGATTCCAGGCTGTATCACAACCGGCTGTGATTGGGAGTCCCATGCACAATTGGCCCAGCGTCTTCCGGGTTTGGGTTTGGCCGGGGTGGGCCGTCATTGTACATCAGAATTAGTTGTTAACTGACTTGCCTTGTTGAACGAAGGTTAAATCAATGGGGATGAAGGTGTCTTTGGGAAACACAACTTCATTCATCAAAGAGTGTCTGTTTGATCCCAGATGGATGTGTCACGCTGACGTCCTGGACCCGGGCTGCCTCGCCTTTCTCTACTTATGCAGATTTATTGAATTAGGGCTTGATGGGTTTAGCAGTTCTCACTGCCCTCCTCTCCCTTCCTTCCCCCCATCTCTCCCCCATTGGCAGGAATGGGACGACAAGCTGGGGGAGAGAGAGAAATAGAGAGAGAGGCCTCTAACCACTAGGCTACTTGCCACCCCTAAGTCCAGAACTGAAGCTCCATATCTACACTGTAAAAAAAGATATATATTAAACTATATCTCCTGGGCTACGTAGAGTGTTAGCTCAAACATAGTCATATTGTGAACCATGAACCATTAGTACATAATGATTTTACAATACATTACCTTCTAGTGGTTCCTCTGCTGCAGTTAGTCAGTAATCAGATAATGTCTCAGGGACATTTTTCTGCTTTAGGTCAGGTTCTAGTTGAGATGATATTGAGATTCCACCTCACCTGCAGTCCAAACGGCACCCTATTCCCTATACAGTGTGCTAATTCTGGTCAAAAGGAGTGTGCTATATAGGGAGCATATAGGGAACAGGGTGCTGTTTGGGACGCCGGCCTCTACTCTGCTCCTGGACCATTAGCATTCCTCAGCTAAGTGGTTCAACCTCGGTGTGTGTGGGATGTGTGTGTGTGTGTGTGTGTGTGTGTGTGTGTGTGTGTGTGTGTGTGTGTGTGTGTGTGTGTGTGTGTGTGTGTGTGTGTGTTGGAGTTTGCCTCGTGACTGCAACCTGGCCCCCCCCATAGTTCATTACCGTTTCAGAAATACCCCCACTTGTGTATCTGAACACACACACACACACACACCGCAGCCGTAAACCCAGATCAGATAGATGATAATGAACAAAATGCTCCTTTACTTCTATGTAATACACCCAGTAAAACATCAACAGTCTCCATCATTATCCCTCCCCTCCTTAACCTCTATATAATACACCCAGTAAAACATCAACAGTCTCCAACATTATCACTCCTCCCCTCCTTTACCTCTATATAATACACCCAGTAAAACATCAACAGTCTCCATCATTATCCCTCCCCTCATTTACCTCTATACAATACACCCAGTAAAACATATAGTCTCCATCATTATCCCTCCCCTCCTTTACTCTGTCTCCAACATTATCCCTCCTCCCCTCCTTTACCTCTATATAATACACCCAGTAAAACATCAACAGTCTCCATCATTATCCCTCCCCTCATTTACCTCTATATAATACACCCAGTAAAACATCAACAGTCTCCAACATTATCACTCCTCCCCTCCTTTACCTCTATATAATACACCCAGTAAAACATCAACAGTCTCCATCATTATCCCTCCCCTCATTTACCTCTATACAATACACCCAGTAAAACATATAGTCTCCATCATTATCCCTCCCCTCCTTTACTCTGTCTCCAACATTATCCCTCCTCCCCTCCTTTACCTCTATATAATACACCCAGTAAAACATCAACAGTCTCCATCATTATCCCTCCCCTCATTTACCTCTATATAATACACCCAGTAAAACATCAACAGTCTCCATCATTATCCCTCCCCTCCTTTATCTCTATATAATACACCCAGTAAAACATCTACAGTCTCCATCATTATCCCTCCCCTCCTTTACCTCTATATAATACACCCAGTAAAACATCAACAGTCTCCATCATTATCCCTCCCCTCCTTTACTCTGTCTCCATCATTATCCCTCCTCCTGTCCTTTACCTCTATATAATACACCCAGTAAAACAACTACAGTCTCCATCATTATCCCTCCCCTCCTTTACTCTGTCTCCATCATTATCCCTCCTCCTGTCCTTTACCTCTATATAATACACCCAGTAAAACATCAACAGTCTCCATCATTATCCCTCCCTACTTTACCTCTATATAATACACCCAGTAAAAAGTTTCCTCCTTTCTTCCTTCTATTCTTTCTACCTCCCTCTCTCCCTCTCCACCCCTCTCCTTCTACTCACCCCTCCATCCCTCCCGCTCCACCCTTCTCCTTCTACTCACCCCTCCCTCTCCCTCCCTCTCCACCCTTCTCCTTCTACTCACCCCTCCCTCTCCCTCCCGCTCCATCCTTCTCCTTCTACTCACCCCTCCCTCCCGCTCCACCCTTCTCCTACTCACTCCCCCCTCCCTCTCCCCTCCCTCTCCACCCTTCTCCTTCTACTCACCCCTCCCTCCCTCCCTCTCCACCCTTCTCCTTCTACTCACCCCCTCCCTCCCTCCCTCTCCACCCTTCTCCTTCTACTCACCCCTCCCTCCCTCCCGCTCCACCCTTCTCCTTCTACCCCTCCCTCCCTCTCCCTCCCTCTCCACCCTTCTCATTCTACTCACCCCCTCCCTCCCTCTCCCTCCCTCTCCACCCTTCTCCTTCTACTCACCCCTCCTTCTCCACCCTTCTCCTTCTACTCACCCCTCCCTCCCTCTCCCTCCCTCTCCACCCTTCTACCCTCTACCCCTCCCTCCCTCCTCTACCTCTCCATTTGTGGGTCAAGGCTATGAAAGAAGAGGTCTTAGCAGAAGACATAGAGACAGATAGTGGGCGAGGTTATCTCTCTCTCCTCCTCTACCTCTCCATTTGTGGGTCAAGGCTATGAAAGAAGAGGTCTTAGCAGAAGACATAGAGACAGATAGTGGGCGAGGTTATCTCTCTCTCCTCCTCTACCCCTCCCTCCCTCCTCTACCTCTCCATTTGTGGGTCAAGGCTATGAAAGAAGAGGTCTTAGCAGAAGACATAGAGACAGATAGTGGGCGAGGTTATCTCTCTCTCTCCTCCTCTACCTCTCCATTTGTGGGTCAAGGCTATGAAAGAAGAGGTCTTAGCAGAAGACATAGAGACAGATAGTGGGCGAGGTTATCTCTCTCTCCTCCTCTACCCCTCCCTCCCTCCTCTACCTCTCCATTTGTGGGTCAAGGCTATGAAAGAAGAGGTCTTAGCAGAAGACATAGAGACAGATAGTGGGCGAGGTTATCTCTCTCTCTCCTCCTCTACCTCTCCATTTGTGGGTCAAGGCTATGAAAGAAGAGGTCTTAGCAGAAGACATAGAGACAGATAGTGGGCGAGGTTATCTCTCTCTCTCCTCTTAGCAGAAGACATAGAGACAGATAGTGGGCGAGGTTATCTCTCTCTCCTCTTAGCAAAGAAGAGACAGTCTTAGCAGAAGACATAGAGACAGATAGTGGGCGAGGTTATCTCTCTCTCCTCTCTAGCAGAAGACATAGAGACAGATAGTGGGCGAGGTTATCTCTCTCTCTCTTAGCAGAAGACATAGAGACAGATAGTGGGCGAGGTTATCTCTCTCTCCTCTTAGCAGAAGACATAGAGACAGATAGTGGGTCAAGGTTATCTCTCTCTCCTCTTAGCAGAAGACATAGAGACAGATAGTGGGCGAGGTTATCTCTCTCTCTCCTCTTAGCAGAAGACATAGAGACAGATAGTGGGCGAGGTTATCTCTCTCTCCTCTTAGCAGAAGACATAGAGACAGATAGTGGGCGAGGTTATCTCTCTCTCCTCTTAGCAGAAGACATAGAGACAGATAGTGGGCGAGGTTATCTCTCTCTCCTCTTAGCAGAAGACATAGAGACAGATAGTGGGCGAGGTTATCTCTCTCTCCTCTTAGCAGAAGACATAGAGACAGATAGTGGGCGAGGTTATCTCTCTCTCCTCTTAGCAGAAGACATAGAGACAGATAGTGGGCGAGGTTATCTCTCTCTCCTCTTAGCAGAAGACATAGAGACAGATAGTGGGCGAGGTTATCTCTCTCTCCTCTTAGCAGAAGACATAGAGACAGATAGTGGGCGAGGTTATCTCTCTCCCTCTTAGCAGAAGACATAGAGACAGATAGTGGGCGAGGTTATCTCTCTCCTCTTACCCTCCCCTCTCCTACCTCTCCATTTGCAGAAGACATAGAGACAGATAGTGGGCGAGGTTATCTCTCTCTCCTCTTAGCAGAAGACATAGAGACAGATAGTGGGCGAGGTTATCTCTCTCTCCTCTTAGCAGAAGACATAGAGACAGATAGTGGGCGAGGTTATCTCTCTCCTCTTAGCAGAAGACATAGAGACAGATAGTGGGCGAGGTTATCTCTCTCTCCTCTTAGCAGAAGACATAGAGACAGATAGTGGGCGAGGTTATCTCTCTCTCCTCTTAGCAGAAGACATAGAGACAGATAGTGGGCGAGGTTATCTCTCCTCTTAGCAGAAGACATAGAGACAGATAGTGGGCGAGGTTATCTCTCTCTCCTTAGCTTAGAAGACATAGAGACAGATAGTGGGCGAGGTTATCTCTCTCCTCTTAGCAGAAGACATAGAGACAGATAGTGGGCGAGGTTATCTCTCTCTCCTCTTACTCTCTCCTCTCTCCTCTTAGCAGAAGACATAGAGACAGATAGTGGGCGAGGTTATCTTCTCCTCTTAGCAGAAGACATAGAGACAGATAGTGGGCGAGGTTATCTCTCTCTCCTCTTAGCAGAAGACATAGAGACAGATAGTGGGTCGAGGTTATCTCTCTCTCCCTCTTAGCAGAAGACATAGAGACAGATAGTGGGCGAGGTTATCTCTCTCTCTTAGCAGAAGACATAGAGACAGATAGTGGGCGAGGTTATCTCTCTCTCCTCTTAGCAGAAGACATAGAGACAGATAGTGGGCGAGGTTATCTCTCTCTCCTCTTAGCAGAAGACATAGAGACAGATAGTGGGCGAGGTTATCTCTCTCTCCTCTTAGCAGAAGACATAGAGACAGATAGTGGAGACAGATAGGTTATCTCTCTCTCCTCCTTAGCAGAAGACATAGAGACAGATAGTGGGCGAGGTTATCTCTCTCTCCTCTTAGCAGAAGACATAGAGACAGATAGTGGGCGAGGTTATCTCTCTCTCCTCTTAGCAGAAGACATAGAGACAGATAGTGGGCGAGGTTATCTCTCTCTCCTCTTAGCAGAAGACATAGAGACAGATAGTGGGCGAGGTTATCTCTCTCTCCTCTTAGCAGAAGACATAGAGACAGATAGTGGGCGAGGTTATCTCTCTCCTCTTAGCAGAAGACATAGAGACAGATAGTGGGCGAGGTTATCTCTCTCTCCTCTTAGCAGAAGACATAGAGACAGATAGTGGGCGAGGTTATCTTCTCTCTTAGCAGAAGACATAGAGACAGATAGTGGGCGAGGTTATCTCTCTCCTCTTAGCAAGACATAGAGACAGATAGTGGGCAGATCTCTCTCTCCTCTTAGCAGAAGACATAGAGACAGATAGTGGGCGAGGTTATCTCTCTCTCCTCTTAGCAGAAGACATAGAGACAGATAGTGGGCGAGGTTATCTCTCTCTCCTTAGCAGAAGACATAGAGACAGATAGTGGGCGAGGTTATCTCTCTCTCCTCTTAGCAGAAGACATAGAGACAGATAGTGGGCGAGGTTATCTCTCTCTCCTCTTAGCAGAAGACATAGAGACAGATAGTGGGCGAGGTTATCTCTCTCCTCTTAGCAGAAGACATAGAGACAGATAGTGGGCGAGGTTATCTCTCTCCTCTTAGCAGAAGACATAGAGACAGATCTCTCTGGGCGAGGTTATCTCTCTCCTCTTAGCAGAAGACATAGAGACAGATAGTGGGCGAGGTTATCTCTCTCTCCTCTTAGCAGAAGACATAGAGACAGATAGTGGGCGAGGTTATCTCTCTCTCCTCTTAGCAGAAGACATAGAGACAGATAGTGGGCGAGGTTATCTCTCTCTCCTCTTAGCAGAAGACATAGAGACAGATAGTGGGCGAGGTTATCTCTCCTCAGAAGACATCAGATAGTGGGCGAGGTTCTCTCTCTCTCCTCTTAGCAGAAGACATAGAGACAGATAGTGGGCGAGGTTCTCTCTCTCCTCTTAGCAGAAGACATAGAGACAGATAGTGGGCGAGGTTCTCTCTCTCCTCTTAGCAGAAGACATAGAGACAGATAGTGGGCGAGGTTATCTCTCTCTCCTCTTAGCAGAAGACATAGAGACAGATAGTGGGCGAGGTTCTCTCTCTCTCCTCTTAGCAGAAGACATAGAGACAGATAGTGGGCGAGGTTCTCTCTCTCTCCTCTTAGCAGAAGACATAGAGACAGATAGTGGGCGAGGTTATCTCTCTCTCCTCTTAGCAGAAGACATAGAGACAGATAGTGGGCGAGGTTATCTCTCTCTCCTCTTAGCAGAAGACATAGAGACAGATAGTGGGCGAGGTTATCTCTCTCTCCTCTTAGCAGAAGACATAGAGACAGATAGTGGGCGAGGTTATCTCTCTCTCCTCTTAGCAGAAGACATAGAGACAGATAGTGGGCGAGGTTATCTCTCTCTCCTCTTAGCAGAAGACATAGAGACAGATAGTGGGCGAGGTTATCTCTCTCTCTCCTCTTAGCAGAAGACATAGAGACAGATAGTGGGCGAGGTTATCTCTCTCCTCTTTACAGCCTTGTCTTTCTGGGGATCGTTGCTAAATATACTACCGTCTAACAGCTATATGATGTCTGGTATGGAGGTGCTGTCTGTGTCCGCCTCCCAAATGGCACCCCACCCCACTACCCCCAGTAGTGCACTATATAGGGAATAGGGCCCTGGTCTAAAGGAGTGCACTATATAGGGAATAGTGCTCTGGTCTAAAGGAGTGCACTATATAGGGAATAGGGCTCTGGTCTAAAGTAGTGCACTATATAGGGAATAGGGCTCTGGTCTAAAGTAGTGCACTATATAGGGAATAGGGCTCTGGTCTAAAGTAGTGCACTATATAGGGAATAGGGCTCTGGTCTAAAGTAGTGCACTATATAGGGAATAGGGCTCTGGTCTAAAGTAGTGCACTATATAGGGAATAGGGCTCTGGTCTAAAGTAGTGCACTATATAGGGAATAGTGCTCTGGTCTAAAGTAGTGCACTATATAGGGAATAGGGCTCTGGTCTAAAGTAGTGCACTATATAGGGAATAGGGCTCTGGTCTAAAGTAGTGCACTATATAGGGAATAGGGCTCTGGTCTAAAGTAGTGCACTATATAGGGAATAGGGCTCTGGTCTAAAGTAGTGCACTATATAGGGAATAGGGCTCTGGTCTAAAGTAGTGCACTATATAGGGAATAGGGCTCTGGTTTAAAGTAGTGTACTATATAGGGAGTAGCTTGCCATTTGGGATGCTGACTGTGTGTAGTTCCCAAGGAAGCAAAAGTAGCTGAACTAAATGACTATCGCCCCGTAGAACTCACTTCTGTCATCATGAAGTGCTTTGAGAGACGAGTCAAGCATCACATCACCTCACACTGTCCGTCCCATCTGGACCAGAGGAACGCCGATGTGAGAATGCTGTTCATTGACTGTCCGTCCCATCTGGACCAGAGGAACGCCGATGTGAGAATGCTGTTCATTGACTGTCCGTCCCATCTGGACCAGAGGAACACTGATGTGAGAATGCTGTTCATTGACTGTCCGTCCCATCTGGACCAGAGGAACACCGATGTGAGAATGCTGTTCATTGACTGTCCGTCCCATCTGGACCAGAGGAACGCCGATGTGAGAATGCTGTTCATTGACTGTCCGTCCCATCTGTACCAGAGGAACGCCGATGTGAGAATGCTGTTCATTGACTGTCCGTCCCATCTGTACCAGAGGAACACCGATGTGAGAATGCTGTTCATTGACTGTCCGTCCCATCTGGACCAGAGGAACACCGATGTGAGAATGCTGTTCATTGACTGTCCGTCCCATCTGGACCAGAGGAACACCGATGTGAGAATGCTGTTCATTGACTGTCCGTCCCATCTGGACCAGAGGAACGCCGATGTGAGAATGCTGTTCATTGACTGTCCGTCCCATCTGGACCAGAGGAACGCCGATGTGAGAATGCTGTTCATTGACTGCAGCTCAGCCTTCAACACCAGGCGACCCAGGAGTGTCAACAGCTGTCATCAAGGCATAAGGGGGCTACGTTGATGAATATCAAATATATTTTGATTTGTTTAACACTTTTTTACCTACGACATGATTCCCAAATGTGTTATGTCATAGTTGTGATGTCGTCACTATTATTCTACAATGTATAAAATAATACACATAAAGAGAAACCCTTGAATCAGTTGGTTTGTCCAGATCACTGTCTGGTGCTGTGTGTGAATGTGACCAAAACAATTTGATTTGATTTGACTTGATCAGACCTCAGACTGTCTGTCTGCGTCAGCCAGGTCAGTGTGAGGACTGTCTGTCTGTCTCAGCCAGGTCAGTGTGAGGACTGTCTGTCTGTCTCAGCCAGGTCAGTGTGAGGACTGTCTGTCTGCGTCAGCCAGGTCAGTGTGAGGACTGTCTGTCTGTCTCAGCCAGGTCAGTGTGAGGACTGTCTGTCTGTGTGAACCAGGTCAGTGTGAGGACTGTCTGTCTGTCTCAGCCAGGTCAGTGTGAGGACTGTCTGTCTGTGTGAACCAGGTCAGTGTGAGGACTGTCTGTCTGTGTCAGCCAGGTCAGTGTGAGGACTGTCTGTCTGTGTTAGCCAGGTCAGTGTGAGGACTGTCTGTCTCCGCCAGGTCAGTGTGAGGACTGTCTGTCTGTGTCAGCCAGGTCAGTGTGAGGACTGTCTGTCTCAGCCAGGTCAGTGTGAGGACTGTCTGTCTGTGTTAGCCAGGTCAGTGTGAGGACTGTCTGTCTCCGCCAGGTCAGTGTGAGGACTGTCTGTCTCCACCAGGTCAGTGTGAGGACTGTCTGTCTCCACCAGGTCAGTGTGAGGACTGTCTGTCTGTGTCAACCGGGTGTGTGTGTCCTGTATGTGGGTGTGTGTGACTGTGTGTGTGTGACTGTGTGTGTGTGACTGTGTGTGTGAAGCTCTCTGCGTGTGTGTGTGACTGTGTGTGTGTGTCATGTGTGTGTGTGTGACTGTGTGTGTGTGACTGTGTGTGTGAAGCTCTCTGTGCCTGCCGAAGCGGTGGTTCCCCGCTGTGTGATCCTAATGGGGCTTGGAGAAAGGAGCATGCTCTGCCAAACCAAGCCTCACCCCTCCAACCCCAGGCCAGCGCCTCCCTCTCCCTCACCCGAGAGGAGAGAGGGGAACGGGCTCATATATCAGCCTGCTGGTCAAGCTTCATTACCTCCAACACATGACTCAATACAATCTCTACCTCTCTCTCTACCTCTCTCTCTACCTCTCTCTCTACCTCTCACTACCTCTCTCTACCTCTCTCTACCTCTCTCTCGCTCTCTCTCTCTCTCTCTCTACCTCTCACTACCTCTCTACCTCTCTCTCTACCTCTCTCTCTACCTCGCTCTCGCTCTCGTTTCTCCTCGCTCTCTCTTTGAGTCTTTCTGAGTCCTCCCCTCCCCAAACCTTAGTGATTGTCTTGTTATAACAGGGTTCCCAGGTGATGCAGATAGCAGGTCCATAAATGAGTTGCTCGATCAGCCAGTACCTGGTCACCCCCCTCCCCCTAGTTAGAGACCCACAGGCCCAGAGACCTCGTGGTGGGTAGATGATCAGGGCCTTTGCAGTGGACCATGGATGGAAGCAGGCAGGGAGGGGAACCAGGCTGAAAACTGGCCTCTTTCAGTGGGCATATCAGCCACACACTCCCCCTGAATGACCTTTGCAGTGGACCATGGATGGAAGCAGGCAGGGACCTTTGAACTTAGTGTGTAGTAACTTGCTCTTTACCTCTCTCTCTCAATTCAATTCAATTCAAGGGCTTTATTGGCATGGGAAACATGTTAACATTGCCAAAGCAAGTGAGGTAGATAATATATAAAGTGAATATATAAAGTGAAATAAACAATCAAAATTAACAGTAAACATTACACATACAGAAGTTTCAAAACAATAAAGACATTACAAATGTCATATTATATATATACAGTGTTCTAACAATGTCTCTCTCGCTCTATCTCTCCTCTCCTTCTCTCTCTCTATCTCTCCTCTCTTTCTCTCCTCTCCTTCTCTCTCTCTCTCTCTCTTTCCTTCTCTATCTCTCCTCTCTTTCTCTCCTCTCCTTCTCTCTCTCTCTCCTCTCTCTCTCTTTCCTTCTCTCTCTATATCTCCTCTCTCTCTTTCCTTCTCTCTATCTTTCCTCTCTCTCTTTCCTTCTCTCTCTCTCTATCTCTCCTCTCCTTCTCACTCTCTATCTCTCCTCTCTCTCTCTTTCCGTCTCTCTCTCTCTATCTCTCCTCTCTTTCTCTCCTCTCCTTCTCTCTCTCTATCTCTCCTTCAATCTACTAATGTCATATTATGTATATATATATATACATTGTTGTAACCCAGTAGATATGGGAATTTATCAAAATTGGGTTTGTTTTCAAATTATTTGTGAATCTGTGTAATCTGAGGGAAATATGTGTCTCTAATATGGTCATACATTTGACAGGAGGTTAGGAAATGCAGCTCAGTTTCCACCTCATTTTGTGGGCAGTGAGCACATAGTCTGTCTTTTCTTGAGAGCCAGGTCTGCCATTGGCGCCCTTTCTCAATAGCAAGGCTATGCTCACTGAGTCTGTACATAGTCAAAGCTTTCCTTAAGTTTGGGTCAGTCATAGTGGTCAGGTATTCTGCCGCTGTGTACTCTCTGTTTAGGGCCAAATAGCATTCTAGTTTGCTCTGTTCTTTTGTTAATTATTTCCAATGTGTCAAGTAATTATCTTTTTGTTTTCTCATGATTTGGTTGGGTCTAATTGTGTTGCTGTCCTGGGGCTCTGTGGGGTCTGTTTGTGAACAGAGCCCCAGGACCAGCTTGCTTAGGGGACTCTTCCCCTATTTTAACTGCACACTTGTTGTTTGTGTACATGGATTTTATAATGTATGTATGTTTGTATGTATGTATAATGTATGTATGTATGTATGTTTTACCCCCAACACCACTTTCCATCAGTTTGTATAGCAGACCCTCAGGCCAAATTGAGTCGAAGGCTTTTTTGAAATCAACAAAGCATGAGAAGACTTTGCCTTTGTTTTGGTTTGTTTGTTTGTCAATTAGGGTGTTCAGGGTGAATACATGGTCTGTTGTACGGTAATTTGGTAAAAAGCCAATTTGACATTTGCTCAGTACATTGTTTTCATTGAAGAAATGTACGAGTCTGCTGTTAATGATAATGCAGAGGATTTTCCCAAGGTTACTGTTGACGCATATTCCACGGTAGTTATTGGGGTCAAATTTGTCTCCACTTTTGTGGATTGGGGTGATCAGTCCTTGGTTCCAAATATTGGGGAAGATGACAGAGCTAAGGATGATGTTAAAGACTTTTAGTATAGCTAATTGGAATTTGTTGTCTGTATATTTGATCATTTCATTGAGGATACCATCAACACCACAGGCCTTTCTGGGGCGGAGGGTTTTTATTTTGTCCTGTAACTCATTCAATGTAATTGGAGAATCCAGTGGGTTCTGGGAGTCTTTAATAGTTGATTCTAAGATTTATATTTGATCATGTTTATGTTTTTGCTCTTTATTCTTTGTTATAGAGACAAACATATTGGAGAAGTGGTTTACCCATACATCTCCATTTTGGATAGTTAATTCTTCGTGTTGTTGTTTGTTTAGTGTTTTCCAATTTTCCCAGAAGTGGTTAGTCTATGGATTCTTCAATTACATTGATCTGATTTCTGACATGCTGTTCCTTCTTTTTCCGTAGTGTATTTCTGTATTGTTTGAGTGATTCACCATAGTGAAGGCGTAGACTCAGGTTTTCCGGGTCTCTATGTTTTTGGTTGGACAGGTTTCTCAATTTCTTTCTTAGAATTTTGCATTCTTCATCAAACCATTTGTCATTGTTGTTCATGTTCTTCAGTTTTCTATTTGAGATTTTTAGATTTGATAGGGAAGCTGAGAGGTCAAATATACTGTTAAGATTTTCTACCGCCAAGTTTACACCTTCACTATTACAGTGGAACGTTTTACCCAGGAAATTGTCTAAAAGGGATTGAATTTGTTGTTTCCTCATTGTTTTTTGGTAGGTTTCCAAACTGCATTCCTTCCATCTATAGCATTTCTTAATGTTACTCAGTTCCTTTGGCTTGATGCCTCATGATTGAGTATTGCCCTGTTCAAGTAGACTGTGATTTTGCTGTGGTCTGATAGGGGTGTCAGTGGGCTGACTGTGAACGCTCTCAGAGACTCTGGGTTGAGGTCAGTGATAAAGTAGTCTACAGTACTACTGCCAAGAGATGAGCTATAGGTGTATCTACCATAGGAGTCCCCTCGAAGCCTACCATTGACTATGTACATACCCAGCGTGCGACAGAGCTGCAGGAGTTGGGACCCATTTTTGTTGGTTATGTTGTCATAGTTGTGCCTAGGGGAGCATATGGGGGAGGGAATGCTGTCACCTCCAGGCAGGTGTTTGTCCCCCTGTGTGCTGAGGGTGTCATGTTCTTGTCCAGTTCTGGCATTTCGGTCACCACAGACTAGTACATATCCCTGAGCCTGGAAATGATTGATTTCCCCCTCCAGGATGGAGAAGCTGTCTTCATTAAAGGATGGGGATTCTAGGGGGGGGATATAGGTAGCACACAGGAGGACATGTCTCTGTTAATTAGGATCATTTCCTTTTGAATTTCTAGCCAAATGTAAAATGTTCCTGTTTGATTAATTTAATGGAGTGAGTTAGGTCTGCTCTATACCAAATTAGCATACCCCCTGAGTCCCTTCCCTGTTTCACACCTGGTAGTGTGGTGGATGGGACTACCAGCTCTCTGTAACCTAGAGGGCAACCAGTGGGTCCATCTCCTCTATACCAGGTTTCTTGCAGGATGACAATGTCTGTATTTCCGATTTCTTTGGTGAAGTCCGGGTTTCTGCTCTTCAGGCCAAAGGCAGATGACCTCAGGCCTTGTATATTCCAGGTTTGATATAGTGAATGCTTTGTGTACCATAAAGTGTCCAATGTTGTTGGTCGTGTGGTTTGGCCTCAGGCCAGTAAGTGTGAGCAGAGCCTGCTGAGCATCTGGTACATGCCATTGGCTTGGGCGAGTGTAAGAGTGGGGGTCGGGCCTGTTTGCCCGCTCACTGCCTGGGCGTATGTGTGGCTTCCATGTTGAGGCCCTCTTTGCGGGGGTGGGGTGCATGGGGTGGGCAGGAGTGGCATAGGTCTGATCTGAGGGGGCCTAAATGGGGTGTGGGCATGGTTGATGTGGGGGGGTGTTGATTGGTTGGGGTGGTGGTGTGGATGTGGCTGGGGGTGCTGTGGTCTGGATGTAATTCCTCTTGGCGTGGGTCCTCTATGTGTAGGTCCAGGGGGGGGGGTCCTGCAGGTCTGGGAGGGTGTCTCGCTGGTCTGGGTGGGGTGTCTATTGATCTGTTGCTCCTGTGTGAAGTGTTGGGGATACATTTGAGAGCGATGTCCTTTAGAGTTTGGGCAAAGGTGGGCACTGCTGCCTTGTAGAGGTGGACCTGGTCATAGAGGCTTTCTCTCTCTCTCTCTCTCTCTCTCTCTCTCTCTCTCTCTCTCTCTCTCTCTCTCTCTCTCTCTCTCTCTATCTCTCCTTCTATCTCTCTCTCCATGTCACGTAGGTACAGACTGTCATTCTCTATGTCTGTTAGAGACAAACAGCCAGTTTGTATTTGTATACAATAACCAGAGCATTATTAGATGAATTCTTAGTGTGACGCCGTTATTGGAGATGACTCCCACCTTGCGGTCGGTGCGGTGGCTACGGGAGGGAGGAAGGTCAAAGGTTATCTGAGGGAGGAAGTCGGGCCTACAAGGAGGAGGTGGAGTCTTGGTTTAGACGGGGGAGCGGTATAGTTTTTGAACACTTACTCACATGATATCTTGAATTTACTGCACACAATAGTCTTCATTTATTGCACTTATAAGGTATTAGAATTAGAGGAACTATAAGGAACATTTTAGTTTCCATCTTTGATATTAGAAAGTCTGTACGTTTTATACGCTTGAGTGAAGAAGCATCCTTTTGTGCCACACGGCCGTCACCTCTACAGACGAGCAGTAAAGCCTGCTGGTGTCTCAAATAACCCCTCTCTCACCAGGGCAGTGATTTACTGGAGGGAATAGAGACAATATGCCATTACAATGTCACAAAGTGTATGTCTCTTTATGTTCTACTCCTCTCCTCTCCTCTCCTCTCCTCTCTTCTCTTCTCTTCTCTTCTCTTCTCTTCTCTTCTCTTCTCTTCTCTTCTCTTCTCTTCTCTTCTCTTCTCTTCTCTTCTCTTCTCTTCTCTTCTCTCCCTCTCCTCTCCTCTCCTCTCCTCTCCTCTCCTCTCCTCTCCTCTCCCTCTCCTCTCCTCTCCTCTCCTCTCCTCTCCCTCTCCTCTCCTCTCCTCTCCTCTCTCTCCTCTCCTCCTCTCTCCTCTCCTCTCCTCTCTTCTCTTCTCTTCTCTCTTCTTCTCCTCTCCTTCTCTTCTCTCTCTACTGGGCACCGATGTAAAAGCTGTCATTCTCTATGTCACTAAGCGTCTGAGCCAGTCCAGTTGTGATGACATCCAGTCTAACAGTTCTCTCCCTCTCCTCTCCTCTCCTCTCCTCTCCTCTCCTCTCCTCTCCTCCTCTCCTCTCCTCTCCTCTCCTCTCTCTGAGCCAGTCCAGTTGTGATGACATCCAGTCTAACAGTTCTCTCCTCTCCTCTCCTCTCCTCTCCTCTCCTCTCCTCTCCTCTCCTCTCCTCTCCTCTCCTCTCCTCTCCTCTCTCTCTGAGCCAGTCCAGTTGTGATGACATCCAGTCTAACAGTTCTCTCCTCTCCTCTCCCCTCTCCTCTCCTCTCCTCTCCTCTCCTCTCCTCTCCCTCTCCTCTCCTCTCCTCTCCTCTCTCTCTCTCTCTGAGCCAGTCCAGTTGTGATGACATCCAGTCTAACAGTTCTCTCCTCTTCTTTCCTCTCCTCTCCTCTCCTCTCCTCTCCTCTCCTCTCCTCTCCTCTCCTCTCCTCTCCTCTCCTCTCCTCTCCTCTCCTAACAGTTCTGTCTTCTCCTCCACCGTCTAAGGATCTGTGTGTGTTGTGGTTTATTAATGGTGAAATAGTTGAAGATCCAAACCTGACACACGAAGAGATGTCTGCATGATGATCTGTGAATATGACCTGTCGGTGTTGTGTCAGATGTCTTTATCATCTTCCCTGTTAGTTTGACATTTCAACATGGATCCAGCCAAAGAAAATTGTTTTTATGAATAAAATCCTACATTCTTATGGGCGAATGAAAGATGGGTTGTGGATCACTGGCGTCTGTTCAAAATGTGAAAAGCAATTTAAAAGCTGTCCGACACAGCGAAACATTTCTGTTCAAAGAGGCCCAGGGAGAGAGAGGGAGACCCCAGTGATTTCTGGGGTGTGGAGCGGAGCGGGCCACGCTTGGCCTCCGCGTGCGTGCGTGCGTGCGTGCGTGTGTGCGTGTGTGTGTGTGTGTGTGTGTGTGTGTGTGTCAGTGCTGTTTGTCCAGCTCCGATCTACAGTACTCTCGGCCTCTGGGATTTCTCACAGTGATGGAAGACAGAGCCTGACATGAATACTACACTCTCCTCTTTTCTTTTCTCTCTCTCCCTCAGACACATTCTCTCTGGGCAGCTTCTTTTCTCATCTCTCATTTCCTCCCCTCCCCCCTCCCCCCCCCCTCTCTCCCCCCCTCTCTCCCCCCTCTCTCTCTCTCCCTCCCCCCTCTCTCTCCTCCCCCCCCCTCCCTCTCTCTCTCCCCCTCCCCTCCCCCTCTCTCTCTCTCTCTCCCCCTCTCCCTCCCCCCTCTCTCTCTCTCTCTCTCTCTCCCCCCCCCCCCCTCTCCCCCCTTCTCTCTCTCCCCCTCCCTCTCCCAGTTTGTCCGTATGTGGGTGTGTTGAGGGTAACAGCTCTTGAAGGGAATATATTTATGGAGAATCTTTTTACAGCTTCTTGAGAAGTAGAGCAGAATCTGCCCCTTCGCTCTCTGACCAACCTTACGTCAACTCCCCCATGCGCCAAGCACTGGGCGGCTGTGTGTGTGTGTGTGTGTGTGTGTGTTCCACCAGCCAGCCACCTGTTAATGCCAGCACTGATTTCATGAGGCATAGCTGGTACCTCAACGGCCAGGACACACACACACTTCTCCCCCTCGTCACTTCTCGACCCCCAGCCTTTTGAAAAAGTAATTTGGAAAAAGGGATCTGTGTGTTAAAGATCTTGTCTGTATCCCAGATAGCAGCCTATTCCCTATGTAAGGCACTCGTTTTTACCAGAGCCTTATGGGCCCTTGTTAAGGAATAGGGGGTAAATTGGGCCGCGGCCTGTGTTTTTATTTTATTTTACCTTTATTTAACCAGGCAAGTCAGTTAAGAACAAATTCTTATTTTCAACGACGGCCTCGGAACAGTGGGTTAACTGCCTTGTTCAGGGGCAGAACGACAGATTTTGTACCTTGTCAGCTCGGGGTTTGAACTTGCAACCTTTCGGTTACTAGTCCAACACTCTAACCACTTGTTAAAGATATCCCCAGCTGTGAGGATCATTAGCCTGAGGAGCTGTCCAACATAAATCCCCTTTAGGTTCAGATTCCATTAATGAGAGGAACATTACACCTTTTAGATGGACATTCCAAGTGTAGAATCATATATAATGACTTAAAAGAACTGTTGGGTAGTTGGTGGAGGACTGGAGCGTTCCAGGAGAGTTTAAATGGATTTAGTGAGTTGGTGAAGGTTGGGGATGTGAATGTGAAGAGGGGATCAGCTGTGGATCCATGGTCCAGGGAGAGGGAGAGGGAGGGTGAGGGGGGAGAGAGGGGGGGTGACCCTGGGCCAGGTGGAGAGGTGGAAGGGAAGAGGTAGAGGAGGAGAGGAGAAGGACAAAGAGAGATGGAGGAGGAGGAGGAGGAGGAGGAGAGGAGAAGGACAAGGAGAGATGGAGGGGGAGAAGAGGAGGAGGAGAGGAGAAGGACAAAGAGAGATGGAGGAGGAGGAGGAGGAGAGGAGAAGGACAAGGAGAGATGGAGGGGGAGAGGAGGAGGAGGAGAGGGAGAAGGACAAAGAGAGATGGAGAGGGAGAAGAGGAGGAGGAGGAGGAGAGGAGAAGGACAAAGAGAGATGGAGGGGGAGAAGAGGAGGAGGAGGAGGAGGAGGAGGAGAAGGACAAGGAGAGATGGAGGGGGGAGGAGGAGGAGGAGAGGAGAAGGACAAAGAGAGATGGAGGGGATGAAGAGGAGGAGAGGAGAAGGACAAGGAGAGATGGAGGGGGAGAAGAGGAGGAGGAGGAGAAGAGGAGAAGGACAAAGAGAGATGGAGGGGATGAAGAGGAGGAGAGGAGAAGGACAAGGAGAGATGGAGGGGGAGAAGAGGAGGAGGAGGAGGAGGAGAGGAGAAGGACAAGGAGAGATGGAGGGGGAGATGAGGAGGAGGAGGAGGAGGAGGAGGAGAGGAGAAGGACAAGGAGAGATGGAGGGGGAGATGAGGAGGAGGAGGAGGAGGAGGAGGAGGAGGAGGAGGAGGAGGAGGAGGAGGAGAGGAGAAGGACAAGGAGAGATGGAGGGGGAGATGAGGAGGAGGAGGAGGAGGAGAGGAGAAGGACAAGGAGAGATGGAGGGGGAGATGAGGAGGAGGAGGAGGAGGAGAGGGAGAAGGACAAGGAGAGATGGAGGGGGAGATGAGGAGGAGGAGGAGGAGGAGGAGGAGGAGGAGGAGGAGAAGGACAAGGAGAGATGGAGGGGGAGAAGAGGAGGAGGAGGAGGAGGAGGAGAGGAGAAGGACAAGGAGAGATGGAGGGGAGAAGAGGAGAGGAGAAGGACAAGGAGAGATAGAGGGGGAGAAGAGGAGGAGGAGAGGAGAAGGACAAGGAGAGAAGGAGGGGGAGAAGAGGAGGAAGAGGAGGAGAGGAGAAGGACAAGGAGAGCTGGAGGGGGAGAAGAGGTGGAGAGGTTAACTCACACGGATGTTCCCCCTCTCTAAATCACTCAGTCCCTCTTTCTTTCACTCTCTAGCTCTCTCTTTCTCTTCCTCTGCTCTGCTCTCCTCTGCTCACTCCTTTACAGTGCACTAGCTACCCATTTCCTGTGACCTCTCACCTCTCAGAGAATGAAAAGAGAAGAAAGGATAGAGGCAGGAGGGAAGGAGGAGGACAGAGGGAGGTATCTGTACAGACTCATCAGCCCTGGGAGACTTAAGGCCAGTCAGTCAGGCTGTCTACCATGGAGGTCCTTCTCTCTCCTCTGACCAGAAAGACCATCTGTCTAGAAAGTCACTCTGAAATATTTGATCTTTATGGTTCTGAAGTCCAGGTGTTTCCTCCCACTGTTCTGCTGTTTACAGTATGTTGCTATGTATCTGACCTATGATGTGACGTTACAAAATACATGTTTTAACATTTCTCCCTCTCTCTCTCTCTCTCTCCTCTCCCCCTCTCTCTTCCCCCTCTCTCTCTACTCCCCTCTCTCTCTACTCCCCCTCTCTCTCTTCTCTCCCCTCTCTACTCTCCCCCTCTACTCTCCCCCCTCTCTCTCCTCTCCCCCTCCCCCCCTCTCCCTCCCCCTCTCCCTCTCCCTCTCTCTCCTCTCCCTTCCCCTCTCCCTCCCCCTCTCTCCCCCCTCCCCCTCTCCCTCTCTCTCCTCTACCTTCCCCTCTCCCTCCCCCTCTCTCTCCTCTCCCCCTCCCCTCACCCTCCCCTCTCCCTCTCACTCCTCTCCCTTCCCCCTCTCCCTCTCTCTCCTCTCCCTTCCCCTCTCCCTTCCCCTCTCCCTCCCCCTCTCTCTCCCCCCCCCTCTCCCTCCCTCTCCCCCTCCCTCCTCTTTCTCACCCCATCAGTTGGAGTCGGAGCTGGCGGTGTGTGAGAGGGAGAGTGCAGAGCTCCAGGAGCATGCTAACTGTGTCCTGCAGCAGATCGCTGACCACTGCCCCGACATCCTGGAGCAGGTGGTCAACGCCCTGGAAGAGTCCTGCTGACCTGTCAATGTCCCCGCCAACCACACTCTCACAACGCGTCGAGAGAGAGAGAGATGCCTTTATATTCGCGGTCCTTCATTTCCTGCCTTACCTGTTCTCCTAATATCTCTTTGGGGATTTGTTACTGATTTATTAACAATGATTTGTCAGATTGGTGCAACAATCCTCTAAATCTAAAAATGTTTGTGGTGAGAAGGCCTTCTTGAACCGTTCATGACGTTGAACCCTGTCTTTTTCTTAGACCTGACCACAAAACCTGTCCGTTACTAAGGTGTGGTCAACCATGTTATATTAGTGTTACTCACATACAGTTACTGCTTAGTTATTACACAGTTACAGCTTAGTTACCACACAGTTACTGCTTATTTACTGCTTAGTTACCACACAGTTACTGCTTAGTTACCATACAGTTACTGCTTAGTTACTACACAGTTACTGCTTAGTCACTACACAGTTACTGCTTAGTTACTACACAGTTACTGCTTAGTTACTACACAGTTACTGCTTAGTTACTACACAGTTACTACTTAGTTACTACACAGTTACTGCTTAGTTACTACACAGTTATTGCTTAGTTACTACACAGTTACTGCTTAGTTACTACACAGTTACTGCTTAGTTACTACACAGTTACTGCTTAGTTACTACACAGTTACTGCTTAGTTACTACACAGTTACTACTTAGTTACTACACAGTTACTGCTTAGTTACTACACAGTTATTGCTTAGTTACTACACAGTTACTGCTTAGTTACCACACAGTTACTGCTTAGTTACCACAACATTACTGCTTAGTTACTACACAGTTACTGCTTAGTTACTACACAGTTACTGCTTAGTTACTACACAGTTACTGCTTAGTTACTACACAGTTACTGCTTAGTTACTACACAGTTACTGCTTAGTTAGTTACTGTCCTAATGGTGACTGTCCTAATGGGATGGGTATATCATTATGGCCAATATGAAGAGAAGCTGGAGACTCTGAATCATGGTCATGTACCCACTACTTATACCATTCTAGAATCCCTCCTACAGCTTTCTGTCCTGTCGTCCTGCATTCCACATGGAACCCTATTCCCTTTATAGAACCCTATTCCCTTTATAGAACCCTATTCCCTTTATAGAACCCTATTCCCTTTATAGAACCCTATTCCCTTTATAGAACCCTATTCCCTTTATAGAACCCTATTCCCTTTATAGAACCCTATTCCCTTTATAGAACCCTATGCCCTTTATAGAACCCTATGCCCTTTATAGAACCCTATTCCCTTTATAGAACCCTATTCCCTTTATAGAACCCTGTTCCCTTTATAGAACCCTGTTCCCTTTATAGAACCATGTTCCCTTTATAGAACCCTGTTCCCTTTATAGAACCCTATTCCCTTTATAGAACCCTGTTCCCTTTATAGAACCCTATTCCCTTTATAGAACCCTATTCCCTTTATAGAACCCTGTTCCCTTTATAGAACCCTATTCCCTTTATAGAACCCTATTCCCTTCATGGAACACTATATTTCATCACGGCCCATATCAATCAATCAATCAATCAAATGTATTTATGAAGCCCTTTTTCCATCAGCCGATGTCTCAAAGTGCTGTACAGAAACCCAGCCTGAAACTCCAAACAGCAAGCAATGCAGATGTAGAAGCACAGAGGCTAGGAAAAACTCTCTAGAAAGGCCAGAACCTAGGAAGAAACCTAGAGAGGAACCAGGCTCTGAGGGGAGGCCAGTCCTCTTCTGGCTGTGCCGGGTGGAGATTATAACAGTACATAGAACTCCTGTGAAAAGTAGTGCACTATATAGGGACTAGGGTGCCCTTTGGGATACAGCCTAGATCTGAGAATATGAATTGAAATGACCTTTGATGCCATTTCCTTGCTGCTACCTTTTGCTTTGGTTGTTTGAGATAGTTTGTTGTTGTTCCTCTATGATGCCGGTTCTCTGATGGTTTTGGGGAACAGGAAACCTCGTGGTGTTTTTGTTTCCGTTGTCACCCGTTGAAAGGTTAGAGTTAGGAGATGAAAAACAGCACTATTATTGAGACACTCAAGCAGCAACATTATTATTGAGACACTCAAGCAGCAACAGTATTATTGAGACATTCAAGCAACAACATTATTATTGAGACACTCAAGCAGCAACAGTATTATTGAGACATTCAAGCCACACAAATGCTCACCACTCACCGTAACAACAGGGAACGTATGTTTCAGCAATGATACCTATTCTGGCAGCGGGCTATTGATGTTGAAATACAGATCCAATTTATCTAGCTTTATCTGGGCTTTTAAAACCTCATAAGGACTCTTTAGTGTCTCATAGACTCTGAAATGTCTCTCTAGACAGGACTCTAGACAGGACTCTCTAGACAGGACTCTCTAGACAGGACTCTCTAGACAGGACACTCTTAGACAGGACTCTCTAGAAAAGACTCGCTAGACAGGACTCACTAGACAGGACTCTCTAGACAGGACTCACTAGACAGGACTCTCTAGACAGGACTCTAGACAGGACTCTCTAGACAGGACTCTCTAGACAGGACTCTCTAGACAGGACTCTCTAGACAGGACTCTCTAGACAGGACTCTCTAGACAGGACTCTCTAGACAGGACACTCTTAGACAGGACTCTCAAGACAGGACTCTCTATACAGGACTCTCTAGACAGGACACTCTTAGACAGGACTCTCTAGAAAAGACTCTCTAGACAGGACTCTCTAGACAGGACTCTCTAGACAGGACTCTCTAGACAGGACTCTCTAGAAAAGACTCGCTAGACAGGACTCTCAAGACAGGACTCTCTAGACAGGACTCTCTAGACAGGACTCTCTAGACAGGACTCTCTAGAAAATACTCTCTAGACAGGACTCTCTAGACAGGACTCTCTAGACAGGACTCTCTATACAGGACTCTCAAGACAGGACTCTCTAGACAGGACTCTCTAGACAGGACTCGCTAGACAGGACTCTCTAGACAGAACTCTAGACCGGACTCTTTAGACAGGGACTCTAGACAGGACTCTCTAGACAGGACTCTCTAGACAGGACTCTCTAGACAGGACTCTCTAGACAGGACTCTCTAGACAGGACTCTCTAGAAAGGACTCTCTAGACAGGACTCTAGACAGGACTCTCTAGACAGGACTCTAGAAAGGACTCGCTAGACAGGACTCTCTAGACAGGACTCTCTAGACAGGACTCTCTAGAAAGGACTCTCTAGACAGGACTCTAGACAGGACTCTCTAGACAGGACTCTCTAGAAAGGACTCGCTAGACAGGACTCTCTAGACAGGACTCTCTAGACAGGACTCTCTAGACAGGACTCTAGACAGGACTCTAGACAGGACTCTCTAGACAGGACTCTCTAGACAGGACTCTTTAGACAGGGACTCTAGACAGGACTCTCTAGACAGGACTCCCTAGACAGGGACTCTAGACAGGGACTCTAGACAGGACTCTCTAGACAGGACTCTCTAGACAGGACTCTCTAGACAGGACTCTCTAGACAGGACTCTAGACAGGACTCTCTAGACAGGACTCTCTAGACAGGACTCTTTAGACAGGGACTCTAGACAGGACTCTCTAGACAGGACTCCCTAGACAGGGACTCTAGACAGGGACTCTAGACAGGACTCTCTAGACAGGACTCTAGACAGGACTCTCTAGACAGGACTCTCTAGACAGGACTCTCTAGACAGGACTCTCTAGACAGGACTCTCTAGACAGGACTCTAGACAGGACTCTAGACAGGACTCTCTAGACAGGACTCTCTAGACAGGACTCTAGACAGGACTCTAGACAGGACTCTCTAGACAGGACTCTCTAGACAGGACTCTAGACAGGACTCTAGACAGGACTCTCTAGACAGGACTCCCTAGACAGAACTCTCTAGACAGGACTCTCTAGACAGGACTCTCTAGACAGGACTCTCTAGACAGGACTCTCTAGACAGGACTCTCTAGACAGGACTCTCTAGACAGGGACTCTAGACAGGACTCTAGACAGGACTCTCTAGACAGGGACTCTAGACAGGACTCTCTAGACAGGACTCCCTAGACAGGACTCTCTAGACAGGACTCTCTAGACAGGGACTCTAGACAGGACTCTCTAGACAGGACTCCCTAGACAGGGACTCTAGACAGGACTCTCTAGACAGGACTCTCTAGACAGGACTCTCTAGACAGGACTCTCTAGACAGGACTCCCTAGACAGGACTCTCTAGACAGGACTCTCTAGACAGGGACTCTAGACAGGACTCTCTAGGCAGGACTCCCTAGACAGGGACTCTAGACAGGACTCCCTAGACAGGGACTCTAGACAGGACTCTCTAGACAGGATTCCCTATGGTGATGTTAGATGGTTAAACAGCAGACCCAGTTGAGAGTGTGTGTAGTTAACTAAGCTAACCTAACCTAGCAGGTGTGACGCGCTGGTTCTTTCTGTTGTGGGAGGTTCTCTTCCGCACTGTTCAACCAATCCAGTAAATGTGGAGGAGGAGTTAAGGTGGAGTGTTGCCTTGCTGACGTCCGAAAGCAGAAGCCGCGTTTCATTTCCCGTGAAAACCAGGTGGTCGTTAGCTTATGGATCTCCCCTGATTTAGAGCCGCAATGAGAGCCGTATGGAGGTCACAATCCCACAGTTTCCAGGGGAGTATGGCCTGGAGACACAGAGGGGATATTTACACCCAGCATGACTTCCTCTAGGAAGTGACATCATCTCAGTCAGGTCCACAGGCTGGTTCCTCCCTCCTTCCTTCTGATCTGTATTTACTTCTGTCTGTCTTTCAATCAGCATGGACATGAAAGACAGCAGGGAGGTGAGGTCACTCAGACAGTGTGTTCTAGTGATGACTCGGTGGTGAGCAGATCACTGTTTTATGTGGCTCAATTATAACCATCCTCTCTCTTCCCCTCTATCTCTCCCATCCCCCTCTCTCTATCCCTCTCTCCCCTCTCTCTCTATCCCTCTCCCTCTCTATCCCTCTCTCCCCTCTATCTCTCCCATCCCCCTCTCTTCTCTCTATCCCTCTCTCCTCTCTATCTCTCCCATCCCTCCTCTCTCTATCCCTCTCTCCCCTCTATCTCTCCCATCCCTCCTCTCTCTATCCCTCTCTCCCTCTCTATCTATCACTCTCTCCCCTCTATCTCTCCCATCCCCTCTCTCTCTATCCCTCTCTCCTCTCTATCTCTCCCATCCCCTCTCTCTATCCCTCTCTCCTCTCTATCCCTCTCTCCCCTCTATCTCTCCCATCCCCCTCTCTCCTCTATCCCTCTCTCCTCTCATCTCTCCCCATCCCTCCTCCTCTCTATCCCTCTCTCCCCTCTCTATCTATCACTCTCTCCCCTCTATCTCTCCCATCCCCTCTCTCTCTATCCCTCTCTCCTCTCTATCTCCCCATCCCCCTCTCTCTATCCCTCCCATCCCCCTCTCTCTCTATCCCTCTCTCCCCTCTCTCTCCCCATCCCCTCTCTCTATCTCTCCCATCCCCCTCTCTCTATCCCTCTCTCCCCCCTATCTCTCCCATCCCCCTCTCTCTATCACTCTCTCCCCTCTATCTCTCCCATCCCCCTCTCTATCCCTCTCTTCCATCTATCTCTCCCATTATCTCCCCCATTCTATCCTCTCTATCCATCTCTTCCTCTCTTTCTTCCCCATTCTCTCTCACTTTCTCTCTATCCCTCTCCCACATTCTTTCCCCCATTCTCTTCCGATCCTTTCCCCCATTCTCTCCCTCATCCTCTCCTCTCTTCCCTCTCTCTCCCCCATCCTCTCTCTCCCCCTTCCTCTCTCTCCTCTCTTCCTCTCTCTCTCCCTCAGCCTCTCCTCTCTCTCTCCCCCCCCCATCCTCTCCCCTCTGGTCAGTCAGTCATTCTAATCAACACACTCACCGTTCCATCACTTCCAGGTGACTGAGGTTCTGTCTTGCATCCCAAATGGAACCCTCTTCACCATATAGTGTACTTCTTTTAACCAGGGCCCATAAGACTCTGGTCAACAGTAGTGCACTATGTAGGGAATAGTGTGCCATTTGCGATGCAGGCTGGGAGTGTTGAAACACCGATCTAAACCAACAGGTGCAGTCGACCACTGCAAACACTCACACTTCATTGTTCACCTTAAATGGTGTTTTGTGGTTGTAGCTCCTGTATGACACAGTTCATTCACTTCCCTTTGTGTGTCGTATTGACGGTAAATAGCTGGACTCACCCCGGTGATGAACCGTGGCCTTATTGCTACAGGTCTGGGACCAGATAGTTGAGTCTTCCTCTGTTCTCTGGAGATTATACTGTCTGTACATCTACATGATAAGACCTGGCTCATATCAGTCCCACCCTGCTTACTCTTTCTCTCTTTCCATACTCTTCCTCCTCTCTCTCTCTCTCTCTCTCCACCCCTCTCTCTCCCTCTCTCCACCCCTCTCTCTCCCTCTCCACCCCTCTCTCTCCCCTCCACCCCTCTCTCTCCCTCTCTCCACCCCCTCTCTCTCCCTCTCCACCCCTCTCTCTCCCTCCCTCTCCACCCCTCTCTCTCCCTCCCTCTCCACCCCCCTCCACTTCTCTTCTCTACCTCCTTCTCTCTCTCTCCACTCTCTCCTCTCTCTCCCTCCTCTCTCTCCACCCCTCTCTCTCTCTCTCCTCCTTCTCTCTCTCCACCCCTCTCTCTACCTCTCTCTATTCACCCCCCTCTCCTTCTCTTTTCTACCTCCTTCTCTCTCTCTCTCTCTCTCTCTCTCTCTCAACCTCTCTCTCCCTCCTCTCTCTGGTGGTTAATGGTTCTGACCTGATGGTTATTGTTAGTCATTCTGACCACAGCTCATATAACAGTTAGAGACAGAGATGTGTGCAACACCTACTGAACACACACACACCACACACACACACCACACACACACCACACACACACACATACTGCGAGAAAGCACACACACCTCTCACACACACAGACCCACAAACCCACATCAGATAGAGAGCCAGGCAGACAGACATGAGTGTCATTCCTGTGGTTTCACACAGTTTGAGTCAGGGTCTTTCTACAGTCAGACACTACATATTGAACCCTTAACCTTCCACCATGATGTCACTTCCAGTCTAATGACAGTCTAACAGTATCAGAACCACACTGACTACAGTCTAACAGTATCAGAACCACATTGACTACAGTCTAACAGTATCAGAACCACACTGACTACAGTCTGACAGTATCAGAACCACATTGACTACAGTCTAACAGTATCAGAACCACATTGACTACAGTCTAACAGTATCAGAACCACATTGACTACAGTCTAACAGTATCAGAACCACACGATCATTGACTACAGTCTAACAGTATCAGAACCACACGATCATTGACTACAGTCTAACAGTATCAGAACCACATTGACTACAGTCTAACAGTATCAGAACCACATTGACTACAGTCTAACAGTATCAGAACCACATTGACTACAGTCTAACAGTATCAGAACCACATTGACTACAGTCTAACAGTATCAGAACCACACTGTAATTGACTACAGTCTAACGGTATCAGAACCACACTGTCATTGACTACAGTCTAACAGTATCAGAACCACATTGACTACAGTCTAACAGTATCAGAACCACATTGACTACAGTCTAACAGTATCAGAACCACATTGACTACAGTCTAACAGTATCAGAACCACATTGACTACAGTCTAACAGTATCAGAACCACACTGACTACAGTCTAACAGTATCAGAACCACATTGACTACAGTCTAACAGTATCAGAACCACACTGACTACAGTCTAACAGTATCAGAACCACATTGACTACAGTCTAACATTATCAGAACCACATTGACTACAGTCTAACAGTATCAGAACCACATTGACTACAGTCTAACAGTATCAGAACCACACTGTCATTGACTACAGTCTAACAGTATCAGAACCACATTGACTACAGTCTAACAGTATCAGAACCACATTGACTACAGTCTAACAGTATCAGAACCACATTGACTACAGTCTAACAGTATCAGAACCACATTGACTACAGTCTAACAGTATCAGAACCACACTGTCATTGACTACAGTCTAACAGTATCAGAACCACATTGACTACAGTCTAACAGTATCAGAACCACACTGTCATTGACTACAGTCTAACAGTATCAGAACCACATTGACTACAGTCTAACAGTATCAGAACCACATTGACTGCAGTCTAACAGTATCAGAACCACACTGACTACAGTCTAACAGTATCAGAACCACATTGACTACAGTCTAACAGTATCAGAACCACACTATCATTGACTACAGTCTAACAGTATCAGAACCACATTGACTACAGTCTAACAGTATCAGAACCACATTGACTACAGTCTAACAGTATCAGAACCACATTGACTACAGTCTGACAGTATCAGAACCACACTGTCATTGACTACAGTCTAACAGTATCAGAACCACACTGTCATTGACTACAGTCTAACAGTATCAGAACCACACTGTCATTGACAACAGTCTAACAGTATCAGAACCACACTATACTGGTGTGCTGTAGTCTGGAGAACAGGATGTGGAGAACAGGAGGTGGAGAACAGGATGTGAACGAACGAAAACAAAGACAAAGTCATCAAGGTCCAGAGACAGGCCTTCTCTGATTGGCTGTACTGCCTCCTGTCTTGAGAGCAGAGTCCCTGGACTGGTCCAGAGACAGGCCTTCTCTGATTGGTTGTTCTGCCTACTGTCCTGAGAGCAGCCAGAGGGATGCCCTATCGCGTGCCACCTCAACCCTCAATAAACTTTATTCAATTCAACCCTGTGACACAAGGGTTGATCTTATCAGTTCCAGGAGAGTGGAGCCACGTACAGCACGCAAGTCCAGGGCATCATTACCCCGTGGCACCACGACTCTGCCAGTCTTATGAGCACGGCGGCCATCTTGATGACTGGCATACCTGCTTTACAACCTGTTTTATATCTGTCATTACCGATTATTGACTTCCACATTCTGGGGAATGTTCTGTTGCGCTCGTTTAATCCCTCCCTGTCTGTCTGCCTGCCTCTCTGTCGTTCAGTTCAATTCAAGGGGCTTTATTGGCAGGGAAACATATATTTACATTGTCAAAGCGAGTCAAATGGATAAAGAAAAGTGAAATAAACAATAAAAAGTGAACAGTAAATATTACTCTCACATTTCAAATGTCATATTATGGCTATATACAGTCTCTCTCTCTCTCTCTCCCTCAGCCCCCCCCCCTCTCTCTCCTGGCTCTATAGTATCACAACAGTCTGGAGGTGGTCGTATGTGTGTGTGTGCGTGCGTGCGAGTGCGTGTGTGTGAGAAATCCGGGGTGAGCTAGTTATCAGTCTTGTCTCCAGACCACACAGACGAAACACAGACCCCATGTCCATATCTCCTCTATACCTCTATCCCTCCTCTCCTCTATCCCTCCTCTCTTCCCCTCTATCCCTCCCTCCCCCTTCTATCCCTCCCTCTTCTCCCTCCTCTCCCTCTTCTCCCTCCCCTTTACCCCCTCCCTGTTCTCACTCCTCCCTCCCTCCCTCACAGACCCTCATATCCACATCCAAAACACCCCTCCTCTTTCTCCTGCCCGTCCTTTCCTTCCTCTCGCCTCATCTCCTCCCCCTCTCTCCTCATCCCCTCCCCCTCTCTCCTCATCCCCTCCCCCTCTCTCCTCATCCACTCCCCCTTTCTCCTCATCCCCTCCTCTTTCTCCTGCCCGTCCTTTCCTTCCTCTCGCCTCATCCCCTCCCCCTCTCTCCTCATCCCCCTCCCCCTCTCTCCTCATCCCCTCCCCCTCTCTCCTCATCCACTCCCCCTCTCTTCTCATCCCCTCCTCTTTCTCTCCTGCCCGTCCTTTCCTTCCTCTCGCCTCACCCCCTCCCCCTCTCTCCTCATCCCTTCCCCCTCTCTCCTCACCCCTCCCCTCTCTCCTCCTCATCCCTCCCCCTCTCTCCTCATCCCTCCCCCTCTCTTCTCCTCCCTCCATCTCTCTTCTCCTCCCTCCATCTCTCTCCTATAGATTTATGAGCTCTAACCCTGTAGGAGTGGCAGTAACACAGAGCCTGGGGGGCCCGGGGCCTCTCTCTGTAACAGCAGCTAGAGGATACTGCTGAGACCTCACACACACCCTTCTACATACAGACACACCACACAGTAACACAGGGCTGGACCAGGGGCCTCTGTAGCAGCACTATACCCCCTGAGACCTGCCTAAGAAAACAGAATGAAGACAGGCAAGAAAAGCTGTGATAACTAGGAACAGGTCCGGCCCAGTGACTCACAGACAGACCTCACAGTGGCTTGTGGGCGTAGTGGGAGTGTGTGTGGAGGGGGAACGTGTGTGTGTGTGTATCATTCCATTGGGCAGAAGCTGGCCTAGGATCCCTCTGATTGCTGGTTATCTTCAGATGGAAGCTTTAATCACACAGGAGGACATCAGTGTGTGGAAACTCCCTTAAAGTTAGGACTCTTGCCATTGCTAAGGGGAGCTCCCAATCTTACACACACACACACACACACACACACACACACACACACACACACACACACACACATGCTTAGTGTTTGTCTCTAAACATGAGTGTTATGGAAAGGACTCCCTGCATTGCAGAAGTGTCTCGGGAAGTGTTAGAGGGTGATTCCTTCACCCCACTCTAAAACACACATCTGACAATCACATATTGTAAAGAAAACATGGTGATGTGATTTTGTAATTATTTCTGGGACTATTAGTCTCTGGAGACTCCTGGTGTTTGTTCTAGCCAAGTTGGCTGTGAGTCTGACACCCCCCCTGTGTTGTGGAACACATGAACCAAAATGAGAACCGTGTCTGTCTGTGGGTGCGTCCCAAATGGCATCCTATTCCCTACATAGAGCCCTATAGGCCCCGGTCTAAAGTAGTGCACTATGCAGGGAATAGGGTGCCATTTGGTACACTGACGGTGTGTGAGGTAGAGCTGTTCTCTTCTGCTTTCTCCATCTACCCTCCGTTATAAACCTCCCTGAAGAATGACTGACTGGATGGATGGACAGAGACAGAGAGAGAGAGAGAGAGACACACAGAGAGAGAGAGAGAGAGACACACAGAGAGAGAGAGAGAGAGAGACAGAGAGAGAGAGAGAGAGACACACAGAGAGAGAGAGAGAGAGAGACAGAGAGAGAGAGAGAGAGACAGAGAGACACAGAGAGAGAGAGACAGAGACAAGAGACAAACTTCTGTGAGTGTAATATTTATTGTTCACTTTTTATTGTTTATTTCACTTTTGTTGATCAATTTCACTTGCTTTGGCAACGTAAATACATGTTTCCATGCCAATAAAGCCCTTGAATTGATTTGAATTGAGAGAGAGAGAGTATTTTATTTGCAGCCACTAGTTTCAGGTCAGCTGTTAGTGAGTGAGTTGTCATAGAAACAGCTGTATATTACCTGGGGAAATTCTAAAAGCCATGAAGTTGTTCTGTAAAGTGTGTCTGTCCTGTACTGTGGGGCTGTCCTGTACTATGGGTCTGTCCTGTACTATGGGGCTGTCCTGTACTATGGGTCTGTCCTGTACTATGGGGCTGTCCTGTACTATGGGTCTGTCCTGTACTATGGGGCTGTCCTGTACTATGGGTCTGTCCTGTACTATGGGGCTGTCCTGTACTATGGGGCTGTCCTGTACTATGGGTCTGTCCTGTACTATGGGGCTGTCCTGTACTATGGGTCTGTCCTGTACTATGGGGCTGTCCTGTACTATGGGTCTGTCCTGTACTATGGGGCTGTCCTGTACTATGGGTCTGTCCTGTACTGTGGGGCTGTCCTGTACTATGTGTCTGTCCTGTACTATGGGGCTGTCCTGTACTATGTGGCTGTCCTGTACTATGGGTCTGTCCTGTACTATGGGGCTGTCCTGTACTATGGGTCTGTCCTGTACTATGGGGCTGTCCTGTACTATGGGTCTGTCCTGTACTATGGGTCTGTCCTGTACTATGGGGCTGTCCTGTACTATGGGGCTGTCCTGTGTGTCTGTCCTGTACTATGGGTCTGTCCTGTACTGTGGGTCTGTCCTGTACTATGTGGCTGTCCTGTACTATGGGGCTGTCCTGTGTGTCTGTCCTGTACTATGTGGCTGTCCTGTACTATGTGGCTGTCCTGTACTATGGGTCTGTCCTGTACTATGGGTCTGTCCTGTACTATGGGTCTGTCCTGTACTATGTGGCTGTCCTGTACTATGGGTCTGTCCTGTACTGTGGGTCTGTCCTGTACTATGGGGCTGTCCTGTACTGTGGGTCTGTCCTGTACTATGGGGCTGTCCTGTACTATGGGTCTGTCCTGTACTATGTGGCTGTCCTGTACTATGGGTCTGTCCTGTACTATGGGGCTGTCCTGTACTATGGGTCTGTCCTGTACTATGGGTCTGTCCTGTACTATGGGGCTGTCCTGTACTATGGGTCTGTCCTGTACTATGTGGCTGTCCTGTACTATGGGTCTGTCCTGTACTATGGGGCTGTCCTGTACTATGGGGCTGTCCTGTACTGTGGGGCTGTCCTGTACTATGGGGCTGTCCTGTACTATGGGGCTGTCCTGTACTATGGGGCTGTCCTGTACTATGGGTCTGTCCTGTACTATGGGGCTGTCCTGTACTATGTGGCTGTCCTGTACTATGGGTCTGTCCTGTACTGTGGGTCTGTCCTGTACTATGGGTCTGTCCTGTACTATGGGTCTGTCCTGTACTATGGGTCTGTCCTGTACTATGAGGCTGTCCTGTACTATGGGTCTGTCCTGTACTATGGGTCTGTCCTGTACTATGAGGCTGTCCTGTACTATGGGTCTGTCCTGTACTATGGGTCTGTCCTGTACTGTGGGGCTGTCCTGTACTATGGGTCTGTCCTGTACTGTGGGGCTGTCCTGTACTATGGGGCTGTCCTGTACTATGAGGCTGTCCTGTACTGTGGGGCTGTCCTGTACTGTGGGGCTGTCCTGTACTATGGGGCTGTCCTGTACTATGGGGCTGTCCTGTACTGTGGGGCTGTCCTGTACTATGGGGCTGTCCTGTACTATGGGGCTGTCCTGTACTATGAGGCTGTCCTGTGTGTCTGTCCTGTACTGTGGGGCTGTCCTGTACTATGAGGCTGTCCTGTACTATGAGGCTGTCCTGTACTATGGGGCTGTCCTGTACTATGGGGCTGTCCTGTACTATGAGGCTGTCCTGTGTGTCTGTCCTGTACTGTGGGGCTGTCCTGTACTATGAGGCTGTCCTGTACTATGAGGCTGTCCTGTACTATGGGGCTGTCCTGTACTATGGGGCTGTCCTGTACTATGGGGCTGTCCTGTACTATGTGTCTGTCCTGTACTATGTGGCTGTCCTGTACTATGTGTCTGTCCTGTACTATGGGTCTGTCCTGTACTATGAGGCTGTCCTGTACTATGGGGCTGTCCTGTACTATGAGGCTGTCCTGTGTGTCTGTCCTGTCCTGTGTGTCTGTCCTGTCCTGTGTGTCTGTCCTGTCCTGTGTGTCTGTCCTGTACTGTGGGGCTGTCCTGTACTATGAGGCTGTCCTGTGTGTCTGTCCTGTACTGTGGGGCTGTCCTGTACTATGAGGCTGTCCTGTACTATGAGGCTGTCCTGTACTATGGGGCTGTCCTGTACTATGGGGCTGTCCTGTGTGTCTGTCCTGTACTATGGGGCTGTCCTGTACTATGAGGCTGTCCTGTACTGTGGGGCTGTCCTGTACTATGAGGCTGTCCTGTACTGTGGGGCTGTCCTGTACTATGGGGCTGTCCTGTACTATGAGGCTGTCCTGTGTGTCTGTCCTGTACTATGGGGCTGTCCTGTACTATGAGGCTGTCCTGTACTGTGGGTCTGTCCTGTACTATGGGGCTGTCCTGTACTATGAGGCTGTCCTGTACTATGGGGCTGTCCTGTACTATGAGGCTGTCCTGTCCTGTGTGTCTGTCCTGTACTGTGGGGCTGTCCTGTACTATGGGGCTGTCCTGTACTGTGGGGCTGTCCTGTACTGTGGGGCTGTCCTGTACTATGGGTCTGTCCTGTACTATGGGGCTGTCCTGTACTATGGGGCTGTCCTGTACTATGTGGCTGTCCTGTACTATGGGGCTGTCCTGTACTATGGGGCTGTCCTGTACTATGGGGCTGTCCTGTACTATGTGGCTGTCCTGTACTATGGGGCTGTCCTGTACTATGGGGTTGTCCTGTACTATGGGGCTGTCCTGTACTATGTGGCTGTCCTGTACTATGGGGCTGTCCTGTACTATGGGTCTGTCCTGTACTGTGGGTCTGTCCTGTACTATGTGGCTGTCCTGTACTGTGGGTCTGTCCTGTACTGTGTGTCTGTCCTGTACTGTGGGTCTGTCCTGTACTATGTGGCTGTCCTGTACTATGTGGCTGTCCTGTACTATGGGTCTGTCCTGTACTGTGGGTCTGTCCTGTACTATGGGGCTGTCCTGTACTATGGGGCTGTCCTGTACTATGTGGCTGTCCTGTACTATGGGTCTGTCCTGTACTATGGGTCTGTCCTGTACTATGGGTCTGTCCTGTACTGTGGGTCTGTCCTGTACTATGTGGCTGTCCTGTACTATGTGGCTGTCCTGTACTATGGGGCTGTCCTGTACTATGGGTCTGTCCTGTACTGTGGGTCTGTCCTGTACTATGGGGCTGTCCTGTACTATGTGTCTGTCCTGTACTATGGGTCTGTCCTGTACTATGGGGCTGTCCTGTACTATGTGGCTGTCCTGTACTATGGGGCTGTCCTGTACTATGTGGCTGTCCTGTACTATGGGTCTGTCCTGTACTGTGTGTCTGTCCTGTACTATGGGTCTGATTCAAAACTGCTGTCCTGTACTAGTCCCCATCTCTTTACCCTTCCTAGGGTCCCTATGTAGGGTGGTTTCATCATGTGTGTTTTCCTAACTAGGGTCCCTATGTAGGGTGGTTTCATCATGTGTGTTTTCCTAACTAGGGTCCCTATGTAGGGTGGTTTCAGCATGTGTGTTATCCTAACTAGGGTCCCTATGTAGGGTGGTTTCATCATGAGTGTTATCCTAACTAGGGTCCCAATGTAGGGTGGTTTCATCATGTGTGTTTTCCTAACTAGGGTCCCTATGTAGGGTGGTTTCATCATGTGTGTACCCTTCCTAGGCTCCCTATGAAGGTGTGATGTATCATTTGTTTTGTCAGTCTAAACTGTCTCAGATTGCCGGCCAACACTTTTATTTCTGTGTGTCTTTCTCTCCTTTTCATTCTGTTGAAAGATGTCCATAAAGATCATCGTTACGCCGACCGTCTCCTACAGACATGTTCGAAAGTATATGCAAACACATCAATAAATATATATTTATATGTAGAAGAGTAGCTAGATATAGATGACTGTAACAATTTGCACAGTGTCTGAAGAGAAGTCAGGATTGATCCGTCTAAACAAAATGGCTACCAAACTCCAACTCCCACAATCCCCTGTGTCTATGTAAAATGAACTACAAGTGACTTTGTAGTTCAGAACTAGTTAAAACACTAACGTGTGTCTGCAAAACCTTTCTGTAGTGTAAAGAAATTGAAGGTGTTAACACTTAAGATTAATTTTTCAAAATAAATATTTGAATGTGTGTTTGATAAAATGTGTTTCATAAATCCTGTCTCTCAAATTCAGATTTGTACTGATTTATTGAGTTGTTTTTGTTTTGATTGTTGTTGATATTTTACAGCCTGTGGGATGTATGTGTGTTTCTGCCATGTTGACTCCTAAAGTGTGTTCTATCTGCAACAAAACAAGGACTGTGTTCCAAATGCCACTCTGTTATTCCCTATTTAGTTCACCATAGAACCCATAGGGCTCTGGTCGTAAGTAGTGCACTACATGGGGCATAGGGGGCCATTCAGGACGTATCCACGGTGTGTGTATTCAGGGATGACATCCCCTCTCACTGAGACTGTGTTTCGGTTGGGTTTAATGATGACATCCTTTACTCAGACAGGAGGTACAGTAGATAGTTGGTGGGTTGCTGGTGAGTTACGTGATGTCACCATCATCAGTCACCTCTGTCCCAGTCTAAGACTATGGTTCAGTACAACTTGTTACAGTCTAGGGATATGGTTCAGTATGACTTGTTACAGTCTAGGGATATGGTTCAGTAATGACTTGTTACAGTCTAGGGATATGGTTCAGTATGACTTGTTACAGTCTAGGGATATGGTTCAGTAGGACTTGTTACAGTCTAGGGATATGGTTCAGTACAACTTGTTACAGTCTAGGGATATGGTTCAGTATGACTTGTTACAGTCTAGGGATATGGTTCAGTAGGACTTGTTACAGTCTGGATTATGGTTCAGTACAACTTGTTACAGTCTAGGGATATGGTTCAGTACAACTTGTTACAGTCTAGGGATATGGTTCAGTACAACTTGTTACAGTCTGGATTATGGTTCAGTATGACTTGTTACAGTCTGGATTATGGTTCAGTACAACTTGTTACAGTCTAGGGATATGGTTCAGTACAACTTGTTACAGTCTAGGGATATGGTTCAGTACAACTTGTTACAGTCTAGGGATATGGTTCAGTACAACTTGTTACAGTCTAGGGATATGGTTCAGTACAACTTGTTACAGTCTAGGGATATGGTTCAGTACAACTTGTTACAGTCTAGGGATATGGTTCAGTAATGACTTGTTACAGTCTAGGGATATGGTTCAGTACAACTTGTTACAGTCTAGGGATATGGTTCAGTATGACTTGTTACAGTCTGGGATATGGTTCAGTATGACTTGTTACAGTCTAGGGATATGGTTCAGTACAACTTGTTACAGTCTAGGGATATGGTTCAGTAATGACTTGTTACAGTCTAGGGATATGGTTCAGTAATGACTTGTTACAGTCTAGGGATATGGTTCAGTACAACTTGTTACAGTCTAGGGATATGGTTCAGTACAACTTGTTACAGTCTAGGGATATGGTTCAGTATGACTTGTTACAGTCTGGGATATGGTTCAGTATGACTTGTTACAGTCTAGGGATATGGTTCAGTACAACTTGTTACAGTCTAGGGATATGGTTCAGTATGACTTGTTACAGTCTGGGGATATGGTTCAGTATGACTTGTTACAGTCTAGGGATATGGTTCAGTACAACTTGTTACAGTCTGGGATATGGTTCAGTACAACTTGTTACAGTCTAGGGATATGGTTCAGTACAACTTGTTACAGTCTAGGGATATGGTTCAGTAATGACTTGTTACAGTCTGGAATATGGTTCAGTACAACTTGTTACAGTCTAGGAATAGATATCTGTGTGATTCAGTAATGACTTGTCACAGTACACTGCCAATAGATATCTGTGTGAAATGTGCCGACCGTTGTGTTATTACCAAACTCCCCAATAAGACCCAAACCAGCAGTCATTCCCCCTCTGTGTTTACATCCCAAACCAGCAATCATTCCCCCGCTGTGTTTACATCCCAAACCAGCAGTCATTCCCCCTCTGTGTTTACATCCCAAACCAGCAGTCATTCTCCTTCTGTGTTTACATCCCAAACGAGCAGTCATTCATTCCCCTTCTGTGTTTACATCCCAAACCAGCAGTCATTCCCCTTCTGTGTTTACATCCCAAACCAGCAGTCATTCCCCTTCTGTGTTTACATCCCAAACCAGCAGTCATTCCCCTTCTGTGTTTACATCCCAAACCAGCAGTCATTCCCCTTCTGTGTTTACATCCTAAACCAGCAGTCATTCCCCCACTGTGTTTACATCCCAAACCAGCAGTCATTCCCCCGTTGTGTTACATCCCAAACCAGCAGTCATTCCCCCTCTGTGTTTACATCCCAAACCAGCAGTCATTCCCCCTCTGTGTTTGCATCCTAAACCAGCAGTCATTCCCCTTCTGTGTTTACATCCCAAACCAGCAGTCATTCCCCCTCTGTGTTTGCATCCTAAACCAGCAGTCATTCCCCCTCTGTGTTTGCATCCCAAACCAGCAGTCATTCATTCCCCTTCTGTGTTTGCATCCCAAACCAGCAGTCATTCCCCTCTGTGTTTGCATCCCAAACCAGCAGTCATTCATTCCCCTTCTGTGTTTGCATCCCAAACCAGCAGTCATTCCCCTTCTGTGTTTGCATCCCAAACCAGCAGTCATTCCCCCGTTGTGTTACATCCCAAACCAGCAGTCATTCCCCTTCTGTGTTTACATCCCAAACCAGCAGTCATTCCCCTTCTGTGTTTACATCCCAAACCAGCAGTCATTCCCCCTCTGTGTTTGCATCCCAAACCAGCAGTCATTCCCCTTC
>NW_027011085.1:0-5000 GCF_036934945.1 Oncorhynchus masou masou | reverse complement strand
GTCAGACCCTCTCAGTCTCTCCCATACAGGACTCCTCTAGGAGTCAGACCCTCTCCAGTCTCTCCCATACAGGACTCCTCCTCTAGAGTCAGATCCTCTCCAGTCTCTCCCATACAGGACTCCTCCTCTAGGAGTCAGACCCTCTCCAGTCTCTCCCATACAGGACTCCTCCTCTAGGAGTCAGACCCTCTCCAGTCTCTCCCATACAGGACTCCTCCTCTAGGAGTCAGACCCTCTCAGTCTCTCCATATAGGACTCCTCCTCTAGGAGTCAGATCCTCTCAGTCTCTCCCATACAGGACTCCTCCTCTAGGAGTCAGACCCTCTCCAGTCTCTCCTCATACAGGACTCCTCCTCTAGGAGTCAGACCCTCTCCAGTCTCTCCCATACAGGACTCCTCCTCTAGGAGTCAGATCCTCTCAGTCTCTCCCATACAGGACTCCTCCTCTAGGAGTCAGACCCTCTCCAGTCTCTCCCATACAGGACTCCTCCTCTAGGAGTCAGACCCTCTCAGTCTCTCCCATATAGGACTCCTCCTCTGGGAGTCAGATCCTCTCCAGTCTCTCCCATACAGGACTCCTCCTCTAGGAGTCAGACCTCTCCAGTCTCTCCCATACAGGACTCCTCCTCTAGGAGTCAGACCCTCTCCAGTCTCTCCCATACAGGACTCCTCTCTAGGAGTCAGACCCTCTCCAGTCTCTCCCATATAGGACTCCTCTAGAGTCAGACCCTCTCCAGTCTCTCCATACAGGACTCCTCTAGGAGTCAGACCCTCTCCAGTCTCTCCCATACAGGACTCCTCCTCTAGGAGTCAGACCCTCTCCAGTCTCTCCCATACAGGACTCCTCCTCTAGGAGTCAGACCCTCTCAGTCTCTCCCATACAGGACTCCTCCTCTAGGAGTCAGACCCTCTCCAGTCTCTCCCATAGGACTCCTCCTCTGAGGAGTCAGACCTCTCCAGTCTCTCCCATATAGGACTCCTCAGGAGTCAGACCCTCTCCAGTCTCTCCCATACAGGACTCCTCCTCTAGGAGTCAGACCCTCTCCAGTCTGTCCCATACAGGACTCCTCCTCTAGGAGTCAGACCCTCTCCAGTCTGTCCCATACAGGACTCCTCCTCTAGGAGTCAGACCCTCTCCAGTCTCTCCCATACAGGACTCCTCCTCTAGGAGTCAGACCCTCTCCAGTCTCTCCCATACAGGACTCCTCCTCTAGGAGTCAGACCCTCTCCAGTCTCTCCCATATAGGACTCCTCTAGGAGTCAGACCCTCTCCAGTCTCTCCCATACAGGACTCCTCTAGGAGTCAGACCCTCTCAGTCTCTCCCATACAGGACTCCTCCTCTAGGAGTCAGACCCTCTCAGTCCCTCCCATACAGGACTCCTCCTCTAGGAGTCAGACCCTCTCCAGTCTCTCCCATACAGGACTCCTCCTCTAGGAGTCAGACCCTCTCCAGTCTCTCCCATACAGGACTCCTCCTCTAGGAGTCAGATCCTCTCCAGTCTCTCCCATACAGGACTCCTCCTCTAGGAGTCAGACCCTCTCCAGTCTCTCCCATATAGGACCTCTTCTTTTAACTGTCTGTTATCTGTTCATTTTACTTTGTAAAGGGTGTAACACACACACACACACACGTGAACTCACAGACACACACACACACACACACACATATACACACACACACATATACACACACATATACACACACACACACACATATACACACACACACATATACACACACATATACACACACACACACACACACATACAAATATACACACACACAAATACACAAATACACACACACACACATACAAATATACACACACACAAATACACAAATATACACACACACACAAATACTCAAATATACACACACACACACACAAATACACACACACACAAATACACACACACACAAATCCCGACCGTTGTGTTATTACCAAACTCTCTCCCATACAGGACTCCTCCTCTAGGAGTCAGACCCTCTCAGTCTCTCCCATACAGGACTCCTCCTCTAGGAGTCAGACCCTCTCCAGTCTCCCATACAGGACTCCTCCTCTAGGAGTCAGACCCTCTCAGTCTCTCCCATACAGGACTCCTCCTCTAGGAGTCAGACCCTCTCCAGTCTCTCCCATACAGGACTCCTCCTCTAGGAGTCAGATCCTCTCCAGTCTCTCCCATACAGGACTCCTCCTCTAGGAGTCAGATCCTCTCCAGTCTGTCCCATACAGGACTCCTCCTCTAGGAGTCAGACCCTCTCCAGTCTCTCCCATACAGGACTCCTCCTCTAGGAGTCAGACCCTCTCCAGTCTCTCCCATACAGGACTCCTCCTCTAGGAGTCAGACCCTCTCCAGTCTCTCCCATATAGGACTCCTCCTCTAGGAGTCAGACCCTCTCAGTCTCTCCCATACAGGACTCCTCCTCTAGGAGTCAGACCCTCTCAGTCTCTCCCATACAGGACTCCTCCTCTAGGAGTCAGATCCTCTCAGTCTCCCCATACAGGACTCCTCCTCTAGGAGTCAGACCCTCTCAGTCTCTCCCATACTGGACTCCTCCTCTAGGAGTCAGATCCTCTCCAGTCTCTCCCATACAGGACTCCTCCTCTAGGAGTCAGATCCTCTCAGTCTCTCCCATACAGGACTCCTCCTCTAGAGTCAGACCCTCTCAGTCTCTCCCATACAGGACTCCTCCTCTAGGAGTCAGATCCTCTCCAGTCTCTCCCATACAGGACTCCTCCTCTAGGAGTCAGACCCTCCAGTCTCTCCCATACAGGACTCCTCCTCTAGGAGTCAGACCCTCTCAGTCTGTCCCATATAGGACTCCTCTTCTTTTAACTGTCTGTTATCTGTTCATTTTACTTTGTAAAGGGTGTAACACACACACACACACACACACACACACGTGAACTCACACACACACACATGAACTCACACACACACGCATAGAGACAGAGAGATAGTGATCGTCTTGTGTGTGTTGTCATATCCAGTGCAAAGGTCCATTGCTGTTTAGAAAAGCCAGCTCTATATCGTGCAGAGTCACAGTCCTCCAGCAGTGTGGTGTCTTCTTGTTTGTCGCAGCCAGTGGCTTCGTTACACCAGTGGTTTACTAGTAATGACTGTGATATGTGGCTCAGAGGGTCCTGCCCATAGGGGGCACGTGCCCCTCAGATTTGTGCTGTTTTTTTGTATACTTTAAAAATTAAAAATAAACAAACGTTTTTAAGCCCACATATTATCATAATTATTCATAAAATAATCTGTCAGTGGTATTCTGTGGAGGGGGCACACTGACTGGACCCCCCCCCCCCCTATTCTCCTTAGTAAGTGGTTTCTTCCAAGATACACCACAGAGCGATGGTATCCTCGGCAGGACGCTAGATACTGTAGTGCGTGTAGACAGTATCGTCAGTGGAGGAAGAGAGAGTTGAGTGTTGTTTTTACTGGCGGTAAAGGGCAGGACGCTAGATACTGTAGTGCGTGTAGACAGTATCGTCAGTGGAGGAAGAGAGAGAGAGTTGAGTGTTGTTTTTACTAGCGGTAAAGGGCAGGACGCTAGATACTGTAGTGCGTGTAGACAGTATCGTCAGTGGAGGAAGAGAGAGTTGAGTGTTGTTTTTACTAGCGGTAAAGGGCAGGACGCTAGATACTGTAGTGCGTGTAGACAGTATCGTCAGTGGAGGAAGAGAGAGTTGAGTGTTGTTTTTACTAGCGGTAAAGGGCAGGACGCTAGATACTGTAGTGCGTGTAGACAGTATCGTCAGTGGAGGAAGAGAGAGAGTTGAGTGTTGTTTTACTAGCGGTAAAGGGCAGGACGCTAGATACTGTAGTGCGTGTAGACAGTATCGTCAGTGGAGGAAAGAGAGAGTTGAGTGTTGTTTTTACTGGCGGTAAGGGCAGGACGCTAGATACTGTAGTGCGTGTAGACAGTATCGTCAGTGGAGGAAGAGAGTTGAGTGTTGTTTTTACTAGCGGTAAAGGCAGGACGCTGGAGAAGAGAAGTACTGTAGTGCGTGTAGACAGTATCGTCAGTGGAGGAAGAGAGAGTTGAGTGTTGTTTTTACTAGCGGTAAAGGGCAGGACGCTAGATACTGTAGTGCGTGTAGACAGTATCGTCAGTGGAGGAAGAGAGAGTTGAGTGTTGTTTTTACTAGCAGTAAAGGGCAGGACGCTAGATACTGTAGTGCGTGTAGACAGTATCGTCAGTGGAGGAAGAGAGAGTTGAGTGTTGTTTTTACTAGCGGTAAAGGGCAGGACGCTAGATACTGTAGTGCGTGTAGACAGTATCGTCAGTGGAGGAAGAGAGTTGAGTGTTGTTTTTACTAGCGGTAAAGGGCAGGACGCTAGATACTGTAGTGCGTGTAGACAGTATCGTCAGTGGAGGAAGAGAGAGTTGAGTGTTGTTTTTACTAGCGGTAAAGGGCAGGACGCTAGATACTGTAGTGCGTGTAGACAGTATCGTCAGTGGAGGAAGAGAGAGAGTTGAGTGTTGTTTTTACTAGCGGTAAAGGGCAGGACGCTAGATACTGTAGTGCGTGTAGACAGTATCGTCAGTGGAGGAAGAGAGAGTTGAGTGTTGTTTTTACTAGCGGTAAAGGGCAGGACGCTAGATACTGTAGTGCGTGTAGACAGTATCGTCAGTGGAGGAAGAGAGAGAGTTGAGTGTTGTTTTTACTGGCGGTAAAGGGCAGGACGCTAGATACTGTAGTGCGTGTAGACAGTATCGTCAGTGGAGGAAGAGAGAGAGTTGAGTGTTGTTTTTACTGGCGGTAAAGGGCAGGACGCTAGATACTGTAGTGCTTGTAGACAGTATCGTCAGTGGAGGAAGAGAGAGAGTTGGAGTGTTGTTTTTACTAGCGGTAAAGGGCAGGACGCTAGATACTGTAGTGCGTGTAGACAGTATCGTCAGTGGAGGAAGAGAGAGTTGAGTGTTGTTTTACTAGCGGTAAAGGGCAGGACGCTAGATACTGTAGTGCGTGTAGACAGTATCGTCAGT
>NW_027011084.1:0-26326 GCF_036934945.1 Oncorhynchus masou masou | reverse complement strand
AGGACAGTGTTCACTGACCTTGGATTAGACAAAGAGCTTCTGGATATCAGGACAGCGTTCACTGACCTTGGATTAGACAAAGAGCTTCTGGATATCAGGACAGAGTTCACTTACCTCTGATTAGACAAAGAGCTTCTGGATATCAGGACAGAGGTCACTTACCTCTGATTAGACAAAGAGCTTCTGGATATCAGGACAGAGATCACTGACCTTGGATTAGACAAAAAGCTTCTGGATATCAGGACAGAGATCACTTACCTCTGATTAGACAAAGAGCTTCTGGATACCAGGACAGAGATCAATGACCTCGGATTAAACAAAGAGCTTCTAGATATCAGGACAGTGTTCACTGACCTTGGATTAGACAAAGAGCTTCTGGATATCAGGACAGAGATCACTGACCTTGGATTAGACAAAGAGCTTCTGGATATCAGGACAGAGATCACTGACCTTGGATTAGACAAAGAGCTTCTGGATATCAGGACAGAGATCACTCAAATCGGATTAGACAAAGAGCTTCTGGATATCAGGACAGAGATCACTTACCTCTGATTAGACAAAGAGCTTCTGGATATCAGGACAGAGATCACTTAACTCTGATTAGACAAAGAGCTTCTGGATATCAGGACAGAGATCACTTACCTCTGATTAGACAAAGAGCTTCTGGATATCAGGACAGAGATCACTTACCTCTGATTAGACAAAGAGCTTCTGGATATCAGGACAGCGTTCACTGACCTTGGATTAGACAAAGAGCTTCTGGATATCAGGACAGAGATCACTTACCTCTGATTAGACAAAGAGCTTCTGGATATCAGGACAGAGATCACTGACCTTGGATTAGACAAAGAGCTTCTGGATATCAGGACAGAGATCACTGACCTTGGATTAGACAAAGAGCTTCTGGATATCAGGACAGAGATCACTGACCTTGGATTAGACAAAGAGCTTCTGGATATCAGGACAGAGATCACTGACCTTGGATTAGACAAAGAGCTTCTGGATATCAGGACAGAGATCACTTACCTCTGATTAGACAAAGAGCTTCTGGATATCAGGACAGAGATCACTGACCTTGGATTAGACAAAGAGCTTCTGGATATCAGGACAGAGATCACTGACCTTGGATTAGACAAAGAGCTTCTGGATATCAGGACAGAGATCACTCACCTCAGATTAGACAAAGAGCTTCTGGATATCAGGACAGAGATCACTTACCTCTGATTAGACAAAGAGCTTCTGGATATCAGGACAGAGATCACTGACCTCGGATTAGACAAAGAGCTTCTGGATATCAGGACAGAGATCACTTACCTCTGATTAGACAAAGAGCTTCTGGATATCAGGACAGAGATCACTGACCTCGGATTAAACAAAGAGCTTCTGGATATCAGGACAGCGTTCACTCACCTCGGATTAAACAAAGATTTTATCTACAACAAGTAAGAAGCACAGGACATTCTCCAAACACCCGACAGGGCTGACATCCCCGTTATTTGCAAGAGGAAGCGACGCAGGTAGAGGACAAAGAGCCGGATTGTCACGGCTTCCGCCGAAGTCTAGCCTCTCCTAGTTCGGGTGGCGTTCGGCGGTTGACGTCACCGGCTTTCTAGCTATCGCCGCTCCATTTTTCATGTATCCATTTGTTTTGTCTTGTTCCCTGCACACTTGGTTTTCATTCCCCAATCAATCTACATGTATTTATTCCTCTGTTCCCCATCATGTAAGATTTTTTTGTGTGATACATGTTTTTGTACGCACTAGGCTTGTGTGTGTGATTGATTACAGACCCGTAGCACTCACATCCGTAGCCATGAAGTGCTTTGAAAGGTTGGTAACGGCTCACATCAACACCATTATCCTAGAAACCCTAGACCCACTCAATTTGCATACCGCCCAAACAGATCCACAGATGGACAAAAGGAACACTGATGTGAGAATGCTATTCATTGACTACAGCTCAGCGTTCAACACCATAGTGCCATCAAAGCTCATCACTAAGCTAAGGATCCTGGGACTAAACACCTACCTCCCATCCGGGACTTCCTGACGGCCCGCCCCCTGGTGGTGAGGGTAGGTAACAACACATCTGCACGTTGATCCTCAACACTGGAGCTCCCCAGGGGTGCATGCTCAGTCCCCTCCTGTACTCCCTGTTCACCCATGACTGAATGGCCAGGCACGACTCCAAAACCATCATTAAGTTTGTAGACGACAGTGGTAGGCCTGATCACCGACAGCGACGAGACAGAGACCTGGCCGTGTGGAGCCAGAATAACAACCTCTCCCTCAACGTGATCAGGACTAAGGAGATGATTGTGGACTAGAGGAAAAAGAGGACCGAGCACGCCCCATTCACATCGACAGGGCTGTAGTGGAGCAGGTTGAGAGCTTCAAGTTCATTGGTGTCCACATCAACAACAAACTAGAATGGTACACACACACCAAGACAGTTGTGAAGAGGGCACGACAAAGGCTATTCACCCTCAAGAAACTAAAAAGATTTGGCATGGGTCCTGAGATCCTCAAAAGGTTCTACAGCTGCAACATCAAGAGCATCCTGGTTGCATCACTGCCTGGTATGGCAACTGCTCAGCCTTTGACCGCAAGGCACTTCAGAGGGTAGTGCGTACGGCCCAGTACATCACTGGGGCCAGGCCTCCTGCCATCCAGGATCTCTACACCAGGCGGTGTCAGAGGAAGGCCCTAAAAATGGTCAAAGACCCCAGCCACCCCAGTCATAGACTGTTCACTCTGCTACTTCAGAGGGTAGTGCGTACGGCCCAGTACATCACTGGGGCCAGGCCTCCTGCCATCCAGGATCTCTACACCAGGCGGTGTCAGAGGAAGGCCCTAAAAATGGTCAAAGACCCCAGCCACCCCAGTCATAGACTGTTCACTCTGCTACTGCATGGCAAGCGGTACCGGAGCGCCAATTCTTGGACAAAAAGGCTTCTCAACAGTTTTTACCCCCAAGCCATAAGACTCCTGAACAGGTAATCAATTGGCTACCCGGACTATTTGCATTGTGTTACCCCCCCAACCCTTCTTTTTACGCTGCTGCTACTCTCTGTTTATCATATATGCATAGTCAATTTATCCATATCTATATGTACATACTACATTAATCAGTCTGACTAACCGGTGTCTGTATGTAGCCTCGCTACTTTTATAGCCTCTCTACTGTATATAGCCTCTCTACTGTATATAGCCTTGCTACTTTTATAGCCCCTCTACTGTATATAGCCCCTCTACTGTATATAGCCAGTCTACTGTATATAGCCCCTCTACTGTATATAGCCAGTCTACTGTATATAGCCCCTCTACTGTATATAGCCCCACTACTGTATATAGCCCCACTACTGTATATAGCCCCTCTACTGTATGTAGCCCCTCTACTGTATGTAGCCCCTCTACTGTATGTAGCCCCTCTACTGTATGTAGCCCCTCTACTGTATAGAGCCCCTCTACTGTATAGAGCCCATCTACTGTATAGACTCTCTAGTGTATATAGACTCTCCTGTATATAGCCCCTCTACTGTATATAGCATCTCTACTGTATATAGCCCCTCTACTGTATATAGACTCTCTACTGTATATAGCCCCTCGACTGTATATAGCCCCTCGACTGTATATAGCCCCTCGACTGTATATAGCCCCTCTACTGTATACAGCCCCTCTACTGTATACAGCCCCTCTACTGTATACAGCCCCTCTACTGTATACAGCCCCTCGACTGTATACAGCCCCTCGACTGTATATAGCCTCTACTGTATATAGCCCCTCTACCGTATATAGCCCCTCTACCGTATATAGCCCCTCTACCGTATATAGCCCCTCTACCGTATATAGCCCCTCTACCGTATGTAGCCCCTCTACCGTATGTAGCCCCTCTACCGTATGTAGCCCCTCTACCGTATGTAGCCCCTCTACCGTATGTAGCCCCTCTACCGTATGTAGCCCCTCTACCGTATGTAGCCTCTCTACCGTATGTAGCCCCTCTACTGTATATAACCCCTCTACTGTATATAGCCCCTCTACTGTATATAGCCCCTCTACTGTATGTAGCCCCTCTACCGTATGTAGCCCCTCTACCGTATGTAGCCCCTCTACCGTATGTAGCCTCTCTACCGAATCATTTTAGTCAATAAGATTCTTGCTACGTAAGCTTAACTTCCTGAACATTCGAGACGTGTAGTCCACTTGTCATTCCAATCTCCTTTGCATTAGCGTAGCCTCTTCTGTAGCCTGTCAACTATGTGTCTATCTATCCCTGTTCTCTCCTCTCTGCACAGACCATACAAACGCTCCACACCGCGTGGCCGCGGCCACCCTAATCTGGTGGTCCCAGCGCGCACGACCCACGTGGAGTTCCAGGTCTCCGGTAGCCTCTGGAACTGCCGATCTGCGGCCAACAAGGCAGAGTTCATCTCAGCCTATGCCTTCCTCCAGTCCCTCGACTTCTTGGAACTGACGGAAACATGGATCACCACAGATAACACTGCTACTCCTACTGCTCTCTCTTCGTCCGCCCACGTGTTCTCGCACACCCCGAGAGCTTCTGGTCAGCGGGGTGGTGGCACCGGGATCCTCATCTCTCCCAAGTGGTCATTCTCTCTTTCTCCCCTTACCCATCTGTCTATCGCCTCCTTTGAATTCCATGCTGTCACAGTTACCAGCCCTTTCAAGCTTAACATCCTTATCATTTATCGCCCTCCAGGTTCCCTCGGAGAGTTCATCAATGAGCTTGATGCCTTGATAAGCTCCTTTCCTGAGGACGGCTCACCTCTCACAGTCCTGGGCGACTTTAACCTCCCCACGTCTACCTTTGACTCATTCCTCTCTGCCTCCTTCTTTCCACTCCTCTCCTCTTTTGACCTCACCCTCTCACCTTCCCCCCTACTCACAAGGCAGGCAATACGCTCGACCTCATCTTTACTAGATGCTGTTATTCCACTAACCTCATTGCAACTCCCCTCCAAGTCTCCGACCACTACCTTGTATCCTTTTCCCTCTCGCTCTCATCCAACACTTCCCACACTGCCCCTACTCGGATGGTATCGCGCCGTCCCAACCTTCGCTCTCTCTCCCCCGCTACTCTCTCCTCTTCCATCCTATCATCTCTTCCCTCTGCTCATACCTTCTCCAACCTATCTCCTGATTCTGCCTCCTCAACCCTCCTCTCTTCCCTTTCTGCATCCTTTGACACTCTATGTCCCCTATCCTCCAGGCCGGCTCGGTCCTCCCTCCCGCTCCGTGGCTCGACGACTCATTGCGAGCTCACAGAACAGAGCTCCGGGCAGCCGAGCGGAAATGGAGGAAAACTCGCCTCCCTGCGGACCTGGCATCCTTTCACTCCCTCCTCTCTACATTTTCCTCCTCTGTCTCTGCTGCTAAAGCCACTTTCTACCACTCTAAATTCCAAGCATCTGCCTCTAACCCTAGGAACCTCTTTGCCACCTTCTCCTCCCTCCTGAATCCTCCTCCCCCCTCCTCCCTCTCTGCAGATGACTTCGTCAACCATTTTGAAAAGAAGGTCGACGACATCCGATCCTCGTTTGCTAAGTCAAACGACACCGCTGGTTCTGCTCACACTGCCCTACCCTGTGCTCTGACCTCTTTCTCCCCTCTCTCTCCAGATGAAATCTCGCTTCTTGTGACGACCGGCCGCCCAACAACCTGCCCGCTTGACCCTATCCCCTCCTCTCTTCTCCAGACCATTTCCGGAGACCTTCTCCCTTACCTCACCTCGCTCATCAACTCATCCCTGACCGCTGGCTACGTCCCTTCCGTCTTCAAGAGAGCGAGAGTTGCACCCCTTCTGAAAAAACCTACACTCGATCCCTCCGATGTCAACAACTACAGACCAGTATCCCTTCTTTCTTTTCTCTCCAAAACTCTTGAACGTGCCGTCCTTGGCCAGCTCTCCCGCTATCTCTCTCAGAATGACCTTCTTGATCCAAATCAGTCAGGTTTCAAGACTAGTCATTCAACTGAGACTGCTCTTCTCTGTATCACGGAGGCGCTCCGCACTGCTAAAGCTAACTCTCTCTCCTCTGCTCTCATCCTTCTAGACCTATCGGCTGCCTTCGATACTGTGAACCATCAGATCCTCCTCTCCACCCTCTCCGAGTTGGGCATCTCCGGCGCGGCCCACGCTTGGATTGCGTCCTACCTGACAGTTCGCTCCTACCAGGTGGCGTGGCGCGAATCTGTCTCCTCACCACGCGCTCTCACCACTGGTGTCCCCCAGGGCTCTGTTCTAGGCCCTCTCCTATTCTCGCTATACACCAAGTCACTTGGCTCTGTCATAACCTCACATGGTCTCTCCTATCATTGCTATGCAGACGACACACAATTAATCTTCTCCTTTCCCCCTTCTGATGACCAGGTGGCGAATCGCATCTCTGCATGTCTGGCAGACATATCAGTGTGGATGACAGATCACCACCTCAAGCTGAACCTCGGCAAGACGGAGCTGCTCTTCCTCCCGGGGAAGGACTGCCCGTTCCATGATCTCGCCATCACGGTTGACAACTCCATTGTGTCCTCCTCCCAGAGCGCTAAGAACCTTGGCGTGATCCTGGACAACACCCTGTCGTTCTCAACCAACATCATGGCGGTGGCCCGTTCCTGTAGGTTCATGCTCTACAACATCCGCAGAGTACGACCCTGCCTCACACAGGAAGCGGCGCAGGTCCTAATCCAGGCACTTGTCATCTCCCGTCTGGATTACTGCAACTCGCTGTTGGCTGGGCTCCCTGCCTGTGCCATTAAACCCCTACAACTCATCCAGAATGCCGCAGCCCGTCTGGTGTTCAACCTTCCCAAGTTCTCTCACGTCACCCCGCTCCTCCGCTCTCTCCACTGGCTTCCAGTTGAAGCTCGCATCCGCTACAAGACCATGGTGCTTGCCTACGGAGCTGTGAGGGGAACGGCACCGCAGTACCTCCAGGCTCTGATCAGGCCCTACACCCAAACAAGGGCACTGCGTTCATCCACCTCTGGCCTGCTCGCCTCCCTACCACTGAGGAAGTACAGTTCCCGCTCAGCCCAGTCAAAACTGTTCGCTGCTCTGGCCCCCCAATGGTGGAACAAACTCCCTCACGACGCCAGGACAGCAGAGTCAATCACCACCTTCCGGAGACACCTGAAACCCCACCTCTTCAAGGAATACCTAGGATAGGATAAGTAATCCTTCTCACCCCCCCCCCCCCCTTAAATGATTTAGATGCACTATTGGATGTCAGAAGGTGAATTCACCAATTTGTAAGTCGCTCTGGATAAGAGCGTCTGCTAAATGACTTAAATGTAATGTAAATGTAGCCTCTCTACCGTATATAACCCCTCTACCGTATATAGCCCCTCTACCGCATATAGCCCCTCTACCGTATATAGCCCCTCTACCGTATATAGCCCCTCTACCGTATATAGCCCCTCTACCGTATATAGCCCCTCTACCGTATATAGCCCCTCTATCGTATATAGCCCCTCTACCGTATATAGCCCCTCTACCGTATATAGCCCCTCTACCGTATATAGCCCCTCTACCGTATATAGCCCCTCTACCGTATATAGCCTCTCTACTGTATATAGCCCCTCTACTGTATGTAGCCTCTCTACTGTATATAACCCCTCTACTGTATATAGCCCCTCTACTGTATATAGCCTCTCTACTGTATATAGCCTCTCTACTGTATATAGCCTCTACTGTATATAGCCCCTCTACTGTATATAACCCCTCTACTGTATATAGCCCCTCTACTGTATATAGCCCCTCTACCGTATATAGCCCCTCTACCGTATATAGCCCCTCTACCGTATATAGCCCCTCTACCGTATATAGCCCCTCTACCGTATATAGCCCCTCTACTGTATATAGCCCCTCTACCGTATATAGCCCCTCTACCGTATATAGCCCCTCTACCGTATATAGCCTCTCTACTGTATATAGCCCCTCTACTGTATGTAGCCTCTCTACTGTATATAACCCCTCTACTGTATATAACCCCTCTACTGTATATAGCCTCTACTGTATATAGCCTCTACTGTATATAGCCCCTCTACTGTATATAACCCCTCTACTGTATATAGCCCCTCTACTGTATATAGCCTCTACTGTATATAGCCCCTCTACTGTATATAGCTTCTACTGTATATTGCCCCTCTACTGTATATAGCCCCTCTACTGTATATAGCTCCTCTACTGTATATAGCCTGTCTTTTTACTGTTTTATTTCTTTACCTACCTATTGTTCACCTAATACCTTTTTTGCACTATTGGTTCAGCGCACGTGACAAATAAACTTTGATTTGACTTGAAGTAGGGGAAATTGAGGTATGGTTAGGGTCAGAGATACATACCGTCGAGGCGCAAGTAGAGGAAATTGCGGTAAGCAAAGTAGTCCTCCATGATGGTCATGAGTGATGTCATCTGACAGAACAGCAGAACTCTGTGGTTGGTGACATGCAGCTTGGGAAGGATCCGGTCCAGCAGCTCAAACTTCCCGATGCACGGTACAGCTCGTGTCTGGGGTGGAGGGCAAGGAGAATAAATAACCATCTGGTCCCAGAAGGGAAAAGTGTTGTCTGGGGTGTTTAGCGTTCGGCTTTTGAAGGACATTCATGTTGTGTTTCATAACTGAATGGGCAATGTTGAGTATCTTAATATCTTACCCGCTTATAACGCCGTTCGGGAAGCCTAAGTGCTCAGCAAAGGACTCCTGTGAGACAAGACAGATAGTGAAAAATCAGAATTGAATTAAAAATCTATTTTCTTAGAGTTTATTTGTGATTAGCTGGCACATCTACATAGTTATCAGATAATAAATCCTAACTCCACTAAGTAAATATTGTAGATTGAATTGTGTGAATTAAAACAGACACAAATGAAACATCTGCATGCAGTCTGGGACCAATTAAAATGTTGCCGAACTCTTCTAGTAAACAACTCATTAAAGGTTTCACTGCAGAGACAATAAAACAAGAGCATGATGGTGGGCTGTGGCTGGGTGTCACATCTCAGACAGGCCTGGGGTGGCTAGTCTTACCCTGCCAGACTGACGTCTACCCTCCAGGCTAGTCTTACCCTGCCAGACAGACGTCTACCCTCCAGGCAAGTCTTACCCTGCCAGACAGACGTCTACCCTCCAGGCAAGTCTTACCCTGCCAGACAGACGTCTACCCTCCAGGCAAGTCTTACCCTGCCAGACAGACGTCTACCCTCCAGGCTAGTCTTACCCTGCCAGACTGTGGGTTCAGGTTTATGCTCCAGAAAAAGCAGTAACACTGCTGATTCATCTTATATTTCTGTGTTGAAGGCCGTGTCTAAGCTTGACACTTACATAAAACGTGTGCTCCTTCTCACTGTGTGTATTTCTCCTCAGTCGAGGCATAACCAGGCTCCGGAAAGTGCATACAGTGGGCAAAGTCATCAGCACTCTGCCCACCAGCCTTCAGAAAACTTTCAGACAGAGAGGCACCTTTTCATAATAACGTTGAGAGGAAATGCATTCCTAGCGTGTGAGGAATATTTTTGATGGCCTCATAAATGCTAGCCAGCTAGCTAATATTTAGAAAACAACTATTTTTTTGTTTGGCTAGAGTTATGGTAACCTGTTTGCAATCACTTTAGCTGTGTCTGCTAGCTTGCTGGCTAACTACATAGGTTAGCTTGCTCGTTAGCTACAGTAGTTAGCTACTGCCATCAAGTTGTTGCTGTGTTATCATATTTAGCCTATTCCACAGTTTGCAGGATGCATACTGACAATGTAATATAGCGCAGGTAAAGGGAATCCGGATTCAATGTGGACACATTTAAATAGCTGTAGACGCATGATGCGTTCAGAATTCCATGACCAGAAGTACATAATCAGAACACAAAAACTGCAGTAACTGTGAAGTCTAGACATAGCAGAACACTGCTTCGTTGGTAACTTGAATCAGGGGTGTTACAGCATGTAAGCTAGCGTTCCTCAATGTGTTGGAACATTGTAACATCTCTACATTGCAACATGTAGGAGTGGTTCTAGATCTAATGTACCTCTATATTGGAACATGTAGAGGTGTCTAGATTGAATGTACTTCAATGTGTTGGAACATGTCATGTACCTCAATCTGCAGGAACATGTAGGAGTGGTTCTAGATCGCATGTGCTTCAATGTGTTGGAACATGTAACGCATCTCAATGTGCTGGAACATGTAGGGGTGGTTCTAGATCTAATGCACCTCAACGTGTTGGAACATGTAGGGGTGGTTCTAGAACTAACTTACCTCAATGAGTTGGAAAATGTAGGGGTGGTTCTAGAACTAACTTACCTCAATGTGTTAGAACATGTAACCTACCTCTGTGTGTGAACATTTAAAGGTGGTTCTGAGTGGAATGTACCTCAACGTGTTGGAACATGTAGGAGTGGTTCTAGATCTAATGTACCTCAATGTGTTGGAATATGTAGGAGTGATTCTAGATCTAATGTTACTCAATGTGTTGGAACATGTCATGTACCTTAATGTGCAAGAACATGTAAACTACCGGTCAAAAGTTTTAGAAGACCTACTCATTCAAGGGTTCCACTTTATTTTTACTATGTTCTACATTGTAGAATCGTGATGACATCAAAACTATGAAACAAAACATGGAATCATGTAGTAAGCAAAAAAGTGTTAAACAAATCAAAATACATTTAATACTTGAGATTATTCAAAATGTAGGGGTGGTTCTAGAACTAACATACCTCAATGTGTTGGAACATGTAGGGGTGGTTCTAGAACTAACATACCTCAATGTGTTGGAACATGTAGGGGTGGTTCTAGAACTAACATACCTCAATGTGTGGGAACATGTAGGGGTGGTTCTAGAACTAACGTACTTCAATGTGTGTGAACATGTAGGGGTGGTTCTAGAACTAATATACCTCAATGTGTGTGAACATGTAGGGGTGGTTCTAGAACTAATATACCTCAATGTGTGTGAACATGTAGGGGTGGTTCTAGAACTAACATACCTCAATGTGTTGGAACATGTAGGGGTGGTTCTAGAACTAACATACCTCAATGTGTGGGAACATGTAGGGGTGGTTCTAGAACTAACGTACTTCAATGTGTGTGAACATGTAGGGGTGGTTCTAGAACTAATATACCTCAATGTGTGTGAACATGTAGGGGTGGTTCTAGAACTAATATACCTCAATGTGTGTGAACATGTAGGGATGGTTCTAGAACTAACGTACTTCAATGTGTGTGAACATGTAGGGGTGGTTCTAGAACTAATATACCTCAATGTGTGTGAACATGTAGGGGTGGTTCTAGAACTAATATACCTCAATGTGTTGGAACATGTAGGGGTGGTTCTAGAACTAACATACCTCAATGTGTGGGAACATGTAGGGGTGGTTCTAGAACTAACGTACTTCAATGTGTGTGAACATGTAGGGGTGGTTCTAGAACTAATATACCTCAATGTGTGTGAACATGTAGGGGTGGTTCTAGAACTAACATACCTCAATGTGTTGGAACATGTAGGGGTGGTTCTAGAACTAACATACCTCAATGTGTGGGAACATGTAGGGGTGGTTCTAGAACTAACGTACTTCAATGTGTGTGAACATGTAGGAGTGGTTCTAGAACTAATATACCTCAATGTGTGGGAACATGTAGGGGTGGTTCTAGAACTAATATATTTCAATGTGTGTGAACATGTAGGGGTGGTTCTAGAACTAATATACCTCAATGTGTGGGAACATGTAGGGGTGGTTCTAGAACTAACATACCTCAATGTGTTGGAACATGTAGGGGTGGTTCTAGAACTAACATACTTCAATGTGTTGGAACATGTAGGGGTGGTTCTAGAACTAACATACCTCAAAGTGTGGGAACATGTAGGGGTGGTTCTAGAACTAACGTACTTCAATGTGTGTGAACATGTAGGGGTGGTTCTAGAACTAATATATTTCAATGTGTGTGAACATGTAGGGGTGGTTCTAGAACTAATATATTTCAATGTGTGGGAACATGTAGGGGTGGTTCTAGAACTAATATATTTCAATGTGTGGGAACATGTAGGGGTGGTTCTAGAACTAATATACCTCAATGTGTGGGAACATGTAGGGGTGGTTCTAGAACTAATATATTTCAATGTGTGGGAACATGTAGGGGTGGTTCTAGAACTAATATACCTCAATGTGTGGGAACATGTAGGGGTGGTTCTAGAACTAATATACCTCAATGTGTGGGAACATGTAGGGGTGGTTCTAGAACTAATATATTTCAATGTGTGTGAACATGTAGGGGTGGTTCTAGAACTAATATACCTCAATGTGTGGGAACATGTAGGGGTGGTTCTAGAACTAATATACCTCAATGTGTGGGAACATGTAGGGGTGGTTCTAGAACTAATATACCTGAATGTGTGGGAACATGTAGGGGTGGTTCTAGAACTAATATATTTCAATGTGTGTGAACATGTAGGGGTGGTTCTAGAACTAATATATTTCAATGTGTGTGAACATGTAGGGGTGGTTCTAGAACTAATATACCTCAATGTGTGGGAACATGTAGGGGTGGTTCTAGAACTAATATACCTCAATGTGTGGGAACATGTAGGGGTGGTTCTAGAACTAATATACCTCAATGTGTGGGAACATGTAGGGGTGGTTCTAGAACTAACATACCTCAATGTGTTGGAACATGTAGTAGTGGTTCTAGAACTAACATACCTCAATGTGTTGGAACATGTAGGGGTGGTTCTAGAACTAACATACCTCAATGTGTGGGAACATGTAGGGGTGGTTCTAGAACTAACGTACCTCAATGTGTGTGAACATGTAATGCACATCAATGTGTGAGAACATCTAACGTACCTCAATGTGTGGGAACATGTAGGGGTGGTTGCAGATCTTCTTCAGCTGCATGATGGTGTTCATCAGGGTCTTTGCTCCTCCTTTACCCTGAGGACCACAATAACAATGTCACATATCTGAGCTCATCAGGGTCTTTGCTCCTCCTTTACCCTGAGGACCACAATAACAATGTCACATATCTGAGCTCATCAGGGTCTTTGCTCCTCCTTTACCCTGAGGACCACAATAACAATGTCACATATCTGAGCTCATCAGGGTCTTTGCTCCTCCTTTACCCTGAGGACCACAATAACAATGTCACATATCTGAGCTCATCAGGGTCTTTGCTCCTCCTTTACCCTGAGGACCACAATAACAATGTCACATATCTGAGCTCAACAGGGTCTTTGCTCCTCCTTTACCCTGAGGACCACAATAACAACGTCACATATCTGAGCTCATCAGGGTCTTTGCTCCTCCTTTACCCTGAGGACCACAATAACAATGTCACATATCTGAGCTCATCAGGGTCTTTGCTCCTCCTTTACCCTGAGGACCACAATAACAATGTCACATATCTGAGCTCATCAGGGTCTTTGCTCCTCCTTTACCCTGAGGTCCACAATAACAACGTCACATATCTGAGCTCATCAGGGTCTTTGCTCCTCCTTTACCCTGAGGACCACAATAACAACGTCACATATCTGAGCTCATCAGGGTCTTTGCTCCTCCTTTACCCTGAGGACCACAATAACAATGTTGAATATCTGAGCTCATCAGGGTCTTTGCTCCTCCTTTACTGACCGTCACAAAATGAGTTAACAGGATCTCTGCTTCCTACCTTCTTGTCTTTCTCCGATCCATCGGTGAGGAGGATTCCTCTGCCCTGCATGTGACGGTACAGAACCCTCTGGATGGCCGACATATCACACTTGATGACATACTCCACCTACAACATCAAGTATATGTGGTTTGTTTACATCAAGTATCATTCAGTACCAAGTATCTGTGGTTTACATACTGTAACGTTTCTATAGTATAAGCCCTCTCACCTTCTCTGGAAGCTGTGACTCCACCTCCTTCTTGAGTCGTCTGAGCAGGAAAGGGCGGAGCACCTTGTGGAGACGGCGGATAATCAGGATTGTCTCTTCCTCATTCAAGTCCACCTGGGGATCAATCAGGGTCCTCCATTAACTTAATCTACTAACAAGCTAGTTACTAGTGCATTTACTCGTGTAGTTCCTCCAGTGTAGTTCCTCCAGTGTAGTTACTCCAGTGTAGTTACTCTAGTGTAGTTACTCTAGTGCAGTTACTCTAGTGCAGTTACTTGTGTATTACTCTAGTGTAGTTACTTGTGTAGTTATTCTAGTGTAGTTACTAGTGTAGGTACTATAGTGTAGTTACTCCAGTGTAGTTACTAGTGTAGTTACTCTAGTGTAGTTACTAGTGTAGGTACTCTAGTGTAGTTACTCATGTAGTTACTCCAGTGTAGTTACTCTAGTGTAGTTACTCCAGTGTAGTAACTCCAGTGTAGTTACTCCAGTGTAGTTACTAGGGTAGTTACTCTACTGTAGTTATTCCAATGTAGTTACTTGTGTAGTTACTAGCGTAGGTACTCTAGTATAGTTATTCCAGTGTAGTTACTTGTGTAGTTATTCTAGTGTAGTTACTCTAGTGTAGTTACTTGTGTAGGTACTCTAGTGTAGTTACTCATGTAGTTACTCTTGTAGTTACTCCAGTGTAGTTACTCTAGTGTAGTTACTCTAGTGTAGTTACTCCAGTGTAGTTACTCCAGTGTAGTTACTCTAGGGTAGTTACTAGGGTAGTTACTCTACTGTAGTTATTCCAATGTAGTTACTTGTGTAGTTACTCTAGTGTAGTTACTAGGGTAGTTACTAGTGTAGGTACTCTAGTATAGTTATCCCAGTGTAGTTGCTTGTGTAGCTACTCTAGTGTAGTTACTCTAGGGTAGCTACTAGTGTAGTTACTAGTGTAGGTACTAGTGCAGGTACTCTAGTGTAGTTGTTCCAGTGTAGTTACTCTAGTGTAGTTACTCTAGTGCAGTGACTAGTGTAGTTACTCTAGTGTAGTTACTCTAGTAGTTACTAGTGTAGTTACTCTAGTGTAGTTACTCTAGTGTAGTTACTCTAGTAGTTACTAGTGTAGTTACTAGTGTAGTTACTAGTGTAGTTATTCCAATGTAGTTACTTGTGTAGTTACTCTAGTGTAGTTACTAGGGTAGTTACTCCAGTGTAGTTACTCCAGTGTAGTTACTCTAGTGTAGTTACTCTAGTGTAGTTACTCCAGTGTAGTTACTCTAGGGTAGTTACTAGGGTAGTTACTAGGGTAGTTACTAGGGTAGTTACTAGGGTAGTTACTAGGGTAGTTACTAGGGTAGTTACTAGGGTAGTTACTCTACTGTAGTTAGTCCAATGTAGTTACTTGTGTAGTTACTCTAGTGTAGTTACTAGGGTAGTTACTAGCGTAGGTACTCTAGTATAGTTATTCCAGTGTAGTTGCTTGTGTAGCTACTCTAGTGTAGTTACTCTAGTGTAGTTACTCTAGTGTAGTTACTAGTGTAGGTACCAGTGCAGGTACTCTAGCGTAGTTATTCCAGTGTAGTTACTTGTGTAGTTACTCTAGTGTAGTTACTAGTGTAGTGACTAGTGGCGTTACTCTAGTAGTTACTAGCGTAGTTACTAGTGTAGTGACTAGTGGAGTTACTCTAGTGTAGTTACTAGTGTAGTGACTAGTGTAGTTACTCTAGTGTAGTGACTAGTGTAGTTACTCTAGTGTAGTTACTAGTGTAGGAACTAGTGTAGTTACTCTAGTATAGTTACTCTAGTAGTTACTAGGGTAGTTACTAGTGTAGTTACTAGTGTAGGTACCAGTGCAGGTACTCTAGTGTAGTTATTCCAGTGTAGTTACTTGTGTAGTTACTCTAGTGTAGTTACTAGTGTAGTGACTAGTGGAGTTACTCTAGTAGTTACTAGTGTAGTTACTCTAGTGTAGTTACTAGTGTAGTGACTAGTGTAGTTACTCTAGTGTAGTTACTAGTGTAGTGACTAGTGTAGTTACTCTAGTGTAGTTATTAGTGTAGGGACTAGTGTAGTTACTCTAGTGTAGTTACTCTAGTAGTTACTAGTGTAGTTACTAGTGTAGTTACTAGTGTAGTTACTCTAGTAGTTACTAGTGTAGTGACTAGTGTAGTTACTCTAGTGTAGTTACTCTAGCAGTTACTAGTGTAGTTACTAGTGTAGTTACTAGTGTAGTTACTCTAGTAGCTACTAGTGTAGTTACTAGTGTAGTGACTAGTGTAGTTACTCTAGTGTAGTTACTCTAGTAGTTACTAGTGTAGTTACTCTAGTAGTTACTAGTGTAGTTACTAGTGTAGTGACTAGTGTAGTTACTCTAGTGTAGTTACTCTAGTGTAGTGACTAGTGTAGTGACTCTAGTGCAGTTACTCTAGTGCAGTTACTCTAGTAGTTACTAGTGTAGTTACTCTAGTGCAGTTACTCTAGTAGTGACTAGTGTAGTAACTAGTGTAGTTACTCTAGTGTAGTTACTCTAGTGTAGTTACTCTAGTAGTTACTAGTGTAGTTACTAGTGTAGTTACTCTAGTGTAGTGACTAGTGTAGTGACTAGTGTAGTTACTCTAGTGCAGTTACTCTAGTAGTTACTAGTGTAGTGACTAGTGTAGTTACTAGTGTAGTTACTCTAGTGTAGTTACTCTAGTGTAGTGACTAGTGTAGTGACTAGTGTAGTTACTCTAGTGCAGTTACTCTAGTAGTTACTAGTGTAGTGACTAGTGTAGTTACTAGTGTAGTTACTCTAGTGTAGTTACTAGTGTAGTTACTCTAGTGTAGTTACTCTAGTAGTTACTAGTGTAGTTACTAGTGTAGTTACTCTAGTGTAGTTACTCTAGTGTAGTGACTAGTGTAGTGACTAGTGTAGTTACTCTAGTGCAGTTACTCTAGTAGTTACTAGTGTAGTGACTAGTGTAGTTACTAGTGTAGTTACTCTAGTGTAGTTACTCTAGTGTAGTGACTAGTGTAGTGACTAGTGTAGTTACTCTAGTGCAGTTACTCTAGTAGTTACTAGTGCAGTGACTAGTGTAGTTACTAGTGTAGTTACTCTAGTGTAGTTACTAGTGTAGTTACTCTAGTGTAGTGACTAGTGTAGTTACTCTAGTGTAGTTACTCTAGTAGTTAATAGTGTAGTTACTAGTGTAGTGACTAGTGTAGTTACTCTAGTGTAGTTACTAGTGTAGTTACTAGTGCAGTGACTAGTGTAGTTACTCTAGTGTAGTTACTAGTGTAGTGACTAGTGCAGTTACTCTAGTAGTTACTAGTGTAGTTACTCTAGTGCAGTTACTCTAGTAGTGACTAGTGTATTGACTAGTGTAGTTACTCTAGTGTAGTTACTAGTGTAGTTACTCTAGTGCAGTTACTCTAGTAGTTACTAGTGTAGTTACTAGTGTAGTTACTCTAGTGTAGTTACTAGTGTAGTGACTAGTGTAGTTACTCTAGTGCAGTTACTATAGTAGTTACTAGTGTAGTTACTCTAGTAGTTACTAGTGTAGTTACTAGTGGAGTTACTCTAGTGTAGTTACTCTAGTGTAGTTACTAGTGTAGTGACTAGTGTAGTTACTCTAGTGTAGTTACTAGTGTAGTGACTAGTGTAGTTATTCTAGTGCAGTTACTAGTATAGTGACTAGTGTAGTTACTCTAGTGTAGTTACTCTAGTAGCTACTAGTGTAGTTACTAGTGTAGTTACTAGTGTAGTTACTAGTGTAGTGACTCTAGTGTAGTTACTCTGATGTAGTTACTCTAGTAGTTACTAGTGTAGTTACTAGTGTAGTTACTCTAGTAGTTACTAGTGTAGTGACTAGTGTAGTGACTAGTGTAGTTACTCTAGTGTAGTTACTCTAGTGTAGTTACTAGTGTAGTTACTCTAGTGTAGTTACTAGTGTAGTGACTAGTGTAGTTCCTAGTGTAGTTACTCTAGTGCAGTTACTCTAGTAGTGACTAGTGTAGTGACTAGTGTAGTTACTCTAGTGTAGTTACTAGTGTAGTTACTCTAGTAGTTACTAGTGTAGTTACTAGTGTAGTTACTCTAGTGTAGTTACTAGTGTAGTTACTCTAGTGCAGTTACTCTAGTAGTTACTAGTGTAGTTACTAGTGTAGTGACTAGTGTAGTGACTCTAGTGTAGTTACTCTAGCAGTTACTAGTGTAGTTATTAGTGTAGTGACTAGTGTAGTTACTCTAGTGTAGTTACTCTAGTAGTTACTAGTGTAGTGACTAGTGTAGTTACTCTAGTGTAGTTACTAGTGTAGTTACTCTCGTGCAGTTACTCTAGTGCAGTTACTCTAGTAGTTACTAGTGTAGTTACTCTAGTGCAGTTACTCTAGTAGTGACTAGTGTAGTGACTCTAGTGTAGTTACTCTAGTGCAGTTACTCTAGTAGTTACTAGTGTAGTTACTAGTGTAGTTACTAGTGTAGTTACTAGTGTAGTTACTCTAGTGTAGTTACTCTAGTATAGTTACTCTAGTGTAGTTACTCTAGTGTAGTGACTAGTGCAGTTACTCTAGTAGTTACTAGTGTAGTTACTCTAGTGTAGTTACTCTAGTGTAGTTACTAGTATAGTGACTAGTGGAGTTACTCTAGTAGTTACTAGTGTAGTTACTAGTGTAGTTACTAGTGTAGTGACTAGTGGAGTTACTCTAGTAGTTACTAGTGTAGTTACTAGTGTAGTTACTAGTGTAGTGACTAGTGTAGTTACTCTAGTAGTTACTAGTGTAGTGACTAGTGGAGTTACTCTAGTGTAGTTACTAGTGTAGTTACTCTAGTGTAGTTACTCCAGTGTAGTTACTCCAGTGTAGTTACTCCCGGGTAGTTACTAGGGTAGTTACTCTACTGTAGTTATTCCAATGTAGTTACTTGTGTAGTTACTAGGGTAGTTACTAGTGTAGGTACTCTAGTATAGTTATTCCAGTGTAGTTGCTTGTGTAGCTACTCTAGTGTAGTTACTCTAGTGTAGTTACTAGGGTAGTTACTAGTGTAGTTACTAGTTTAGGTACCAGTGCAGGTACTCTAGTGTAGTTATTCCAGTGTAGTTACTTGTGTAGTTACTCAGGTGTAGTTACTAGTGTAGTGACTAGTGGAGTTACTCTAGTAGTTACTAGTGTAGTGACTAGTGTAGTTACTAGTGTAGTGACTAGTGGAGTTACTCTAGGGTTTATGAACTGTTATGTATGGTCATGGACACAGTCACTACAACAGACCCGTCTGACTGAATATGGCCCAAAGTGCTGATTTGTTATCACCATCTCTCATCTCTAAAGCGTTGCACCACTTTCACATTGTGACTAGTGTAGTTACTAGTGTAGTTACTCTAGTGCAGTTACTAGTGTAGTTACTCTAGTGCAGTTACTCTAGTAGTTACTAGTGTAGTTACTCTAGTGTAGTTACTCTGATGTAGTTACTAGTGTAGTTACTAGTGTAGTTACTCTAGTAGTTACTAGTGTAGTGACTAGTGTAGTGACTAGTGTAGTTACTCTAGTGTAGTTACTCTAGTGTAGTTACTCTAGTAGTTACTAGGGTAGTTACTAGTGTAGTTACTCTAGTAGTGACTAGTGTAGTTACTCTAGTGTAGTTACTAGTGTAGTTACTCTAGTGTAGTTACTAGTGTAGTGACTAGTGTAGTTCCTAGTGTAGTTACTCTAGTGCAGTTACTCTAGTAGTGACTAGTGTAGTGACTAGTGTAGTTACTCTAGTGTAGTTACTAGTGTAGTTACTCTAGTAGTTACTAGTGTAGTTACTAGTGTAGTTACTCTAGTGTAGTTACTAGTGTAGTTACTCTAGTGCAGTTACTCTAGTAGTTACTAGTGTAGTTACTAGTGTAGTGACTAGTGTAGTGACTCTAGTGTAGTTACTCTAGCAGTTACTAGTGTAGTTATTAGTGTAGTTACTAGTGTAGTGACTAGTGTAGTTACTCTAGTGTAGTTACTCTAGTAGTTACTAGTGTAGTGACTAGTGTAGTTACTCTAGTGTAGTTACTAGTGTAGTTACTCTAGTGCAGTTACTCTAGTAGTTACTAGTGTAGTTACTCTAGTGCAGTTACTCTAGTAGTGACTAGTGTAGTGACTCTAGTGTAGTTACTAGTGTAGTTACTCTAGTGCAGTTACTCTAGTAGTTACTAGTGTAGTTACTAGTGTAGTTACTAGTGTAGTTACTAGTGTAGTTACTCTAGTGTAGTTACTCTAGTGTAGTTACTCTAGTGTAGTTACTCTAGTGTAGTGACTAGTGCAGTTACTCTAGTAGTTACTAGTGTAGTTACTCTAGTGTAGTTACTCTAGTGTAGTTACTAGTATAGTGACTAGTGGAGTTACTCTAGTAGTTACTAGTGTAGTTACTAGTGTAGTTACTAGTGTAGTGACTAGTGGAGTTACTCTAGTAGTTACTAGTGTAGTTACTAGTGTAGTTACTAGTGTAGTGACTAGTGTAGTTCCTCTAGTAGTTACTAGTGTAGTGACTAGTGGAGTTACTCTAGTGTAGTTACTAGTGTAGTTACTCTAGTGTAGTTACTCCAGTGTAGTTACTCCAGTGTAGTTACTCCAGTGTAGTTACTCCCGGGTAGTTACTAGGGTAGTTACTCTACTGTAGTTATTCCAATGTAGTTACTTGTGTAGTTACTAGGGTAGTTACTAGTGTAGGTACTCTAGTATAGTTATTCCAGTGTAGTTGCTTGTGTAGCTACTCTAGTGTAGTTACTCTAGTGTAGTTACTAGGGTAGTTACTAGTGTAGTTACTAGTTTAGGTACCAGTGCAGGTACTCTAGTGTAGTTATTCCAGTGTAGTTACTTGTGTAGTTACTCAGGTGTAGTTACTAGTGTAGTGACTAGTGGAGTTACTCTAGTAGTTACTAGTGTAGTGACTAGTGTAGTTACTAGTGTAGTGACTAGTGGAGTTACTCTAGGGTTTATGAACTGTTATGTATGGTCATGGACACAGTCACTACAACAGACCCGTCTGACTGAATATGGCCCAAAGTGCTGATTTGTTATCACCATCTCTCATCTCTAAAGCTTTGCACCACTTTCACATGTATTTATTTCATTATTTCCCTTGTACCCAGGTCTTCCGTTGTACAGCTGTTCCTTCTTGAAAATGTAAGGGATGAACAGCATGCATTTCACAGTGGCGCATAATAAATATTATTTCAAAAGAGGAGCAAAGAGAAGCAATGTATTTAGATATAGAGCTTTTCACATGGTGATCACTATTCACATATTATTATCTATAATTATTCACATATTATTATCTATAGTTATTCACATGGTGATCACTATTCACATATTATTATCTATAGTTATTCACATGGTGATCACTATTCACATATTATTATCTATAGAGTTATTCACATGGTGATCACTATTCACATATTATTATCTATAGAGTTATTCACATGGTGATCACTATTCAAATATTATTATCTATAATTATTCACATGGTGATCACTATTCACATATTATTATCTATAGTTATTCACATGGTAATCACTATTCACATATTATCTATAGTTATTCACATATTATTATCTAGAGTTATTCACATATTATTATCTATAGTTATTCACATGGTGATCACTATTCACATATTATTATCTATAATTATTCACATGGTGATCACTATTCACATATTATTATCTATAGCAGGGGTGTCAAAGTCAAATGGACGGAGGGCCAAATAAAAAATTTAGCTACAAGCCGAGGGCCGGACTGTTCGAATGTTCATTGAAAAATTTTTAAATGACGCATATAGTCTAGTGAACCTAATTGAACCTACTGAAAACCTAACAAATATATTCCAATATGATCAGATAAATAAAGCAATATTTTCTTATGGCTCTGTCAGTAATCTTTAATTTTCAACAGACACAAAAGACAAATTTCCTTTATATAAAAATCCCCATAACATGAACATTAAATGAAAGAAACCGGTATTCAAGGCACCATCAGTAGCCTATATTTTCTATTTTAGCAAAAGTGGGCTAAATTTACTTCAAAGAAAAAAACAATAATAGCAATTTTCTATCATCCACTCAACTGAAATATTTTTAAAATATAATTGGATTGAAATACAATAAAATAAAGTGCAAAAATCTATTAATCAAAAACAACACTTTGTTTAAGGAGAAGTAACATGCAGTGAAAACAAATATTAAACTTTTTCTTTTCCCTTTTTCACAAGCTGCTCTTTTAGATTGATGGACAACTGGTCTACTCTCTCGGCAATGGTGTTTCTGCTCAGACTCACATTTAAAAAGAGTTGCCTTTTTTCTGGGCAAACTTCGTCACAAACTTTAATCATGCAGTTTTTGATGAAATCCCCCTCCGTAAATGGCCGGGCTGATTTAGCGATCTCTTCTGCCAAAATAAAACTGGCCTTGACAGCAGCCTGGCCTTGTGATTTGGCTTTTTTGAACAGAGCCTGTCGAGATTTGAGGCCTCGTTTTAATTCCTCTGCCTTTTGTAGCCTTTGTTCCATGTCCATATTCTTGTTTTTGTCCGCGTGTTTCGTTTCATAATGTCGTCTCAGATTATACTCTTTCAGTACCGCCACACTTTCTCCACACAGAAGACACACAGGTTTTCCAGCTACCTCCGTGAACATATACTCCGACTCCCACCTTGTTTGAAACCCCGGTTCTCAGTGTCCACCTTCCGTTTTGCCATTTTTGATGGGTATCTGAAAGTTAATTTTACTGTGATGCTGACGACTGCTGTGCCAATAAATATTGAAATGAAGCAGCCTACTGCTCGGTGCGTCACCGTTGCATTGTGGGAAATGTAGTATTGGTGCGTGTAAAAGATCTGCGGGCTGCCGGCTTGCTGCGGTCTGCGGGCCGGTTCTAATAATAAATCAAGATCATCCCAGGGGCCGTAAAAAACCTTCTCGCGGGCCGGATGTGGCCCGCGGGCCTTGACTCTGACATATGTGATCTATAGAGTTATTCACATGGTGATCACTATTCACATATTATTATCTATAGTTATTCACATGGTGATCACTATTCACATATTATTATCTATAGAGTTATTCACATGGTGATCACTATTCACATATTATTATCTATAGTTATTCACATGGTGATCACTATTCACATATTATTATCTATAGTTATTCACATGGTGATCACTATTATTGTCGTATTATTAGTTATTAGTAGTATTATATAGCATTATTATTAGTATTATATAGTATTATTAGTTATTAGTATTATTAATAGTATTATATAGTATTATTAGTTATTAGTATTATTAGTAATATTATATAATATTATTATTAGTATTATATAGTATTATTCGTTATTAGTATTATTAGTAATATTATATAGTACTATTAGTAATATTATATAGTATTATTAGTAGTATTATATAGTATTATTCGTTATTAGTATTATTAGTAATATTATACACCCAAACAAGGACACTGCGTTCATCCACCTCTGGCCTGCTCGCCTCCCTACCACTGAGGAAGTACAGTTCCCGCTCAGCCCAGTCAAAACTGTTCGCTGCTCTGGCCCCCCAATGGTGGAACAAACTCCCTCACGACGCCAGGACAGCGGAGTCAATCACCACCTTCCGGAGACACCTGAAACCCCACCTCTTTAAGGAATACCTAGGATAGGATAAAGTAATCCTTCTCACCCCCCCCCCTTAAATGATTTAGATGCACTATTGTAAAGTGGCTGTCCCACTGGATGTCAGAAGGTGAATTCACCAATTTGTAAGTCGCTCTGGATAAGAGCGTCTGCCAAATGACTTAAATGTAATGTAAATGTATTCACATATTATTATCTATAGAGTTATTCACATGGTGATCACTATTCACATATTATTATCTAGAGTTATTCACATGGTGATCACTATTCACATATTATTATCTATAATTATTCACATATTATTATCTATAATTATTCACATGGTGATCACTATTCACATCTTATTATCTATAGAGTTTGTCACATGGTGATCACTATTCACATCTTATTATCTATAGAGTTATTCACATGGTGATCACTATTCACATATTATTATCTATAGTTATTCACATGGTGATCACTATTCACATCTTATTATCTATAGAGTTATTCACATGGTGATCACTATTCACATATTATTATCTAGAGTTATTCACATGGTGATCACTATTCACATTATATTGCAGTCTGCACTTTTTTGTCATTCAGTCAAATCTTTAATTGATAGAGATTTAGAAAGAGAACTGGTCATGCAGACGTACGCCTATCTGGCTAGGATATAACCTTTACCCTAACCCTATCTGTCTAGGATATAACGCTATCTGTCTAGGATATAACCTTTACCCTAATCATATCTGGCTAGGATATAACCTTTACCCTAATCATATCTGGCTAGGATATAACGCTATCTGGCTAGGATATAACCTTTACCCTAATCATATCTGGCTAGGATATAACGCTATCTGTCTAGGATATAACCTTTACCCTAATCATATCTGGCTAGGATATAACCTTTACCCTAACCCTATCTGGCTAGGATATAACCTTTACCCTAACCCTATCTGTCTAGGATATAACGCTATCTGTCTAGGATATAACCTTTACCCTAATCATATCTGGCTAGGATATAACCTTTACCCTAATCATATCTGGCTAGGATATAACCTTTACCCTAATCATATCTGGCTAGGATATAACGCTATCTGGCTAGGATATAACCTTTACCCTAATCATATCTGGCTAGGATATAACCTTTACCCTAACCCTATCTGGCTAGGATATTGATGAATTTTTATGTATGTTTTGGACCGTGTTTGTCACCTAACTTGACCTTATAAAGTAGATATGCATTTGACACTCACCCTCTCGGTCATGGCAAAGGGGGCATTGAACCACTGCTCGAAAGTGTTGCAGGACTTGAAGATGGTCGGCAGCAGGAAGTTGAGCAGGGCCCAGAGCTCAGGGAGCTTGTTCTGCAGTGGCGTGCCCGTCAGGAGGAGGCGCCGTGGGGCCACATAATGGGTATTCAACACCTGGGTCAGCTTACAATGGTGGTTCTTCATACGGTGACCCTCATCAACAATCATGTACTTCCAACGGATCTGGGGAGTGGAGATGGTGTGTGTGTGTATAGGGGATAGAAGAGAAAAGAAAATGTGTTTTATTGCATCAGTGGCTTTGGGTTAAGCACCTGACCCTGCTGTAGAGTCACATGTAGAGGGTTAGGGAGGAGGACCTGACCCTGCTGTAGAGAAACATGTAGAGGGTTAGGGAGGAGGAGGACCTGACCCTGCTGTAGAGTCACATGTAGAGGGTTAGGGAGGAGGATGACCCTGCTGTAGAGTAACATGTAGGGTTAGGGAGGAGGAGGGACCCTGACCCTGCTGTAGAGTAACATGTAGAGGGTTAGGGAGGAGGAGGACCTGACCCTGCTGTAGAGTAAAATGTAGAGGGTTAGGGAGGAGGAGGACCTGACCCTGCTGTAGAGTAACATGTAGAGGGTTAGGGAGGAGGACCTGACCCTGCTGTAGAAACATGTAGGGTTAGGGAGGAGGACCTGACCCTGCTGTAGAGAAACATGTAGAGGGTTAGGGAGGAGGACCTGACCCTGCTGTGAGAGTAACATGTAGAGGGGTTAGGGAGGAGGACCTGACCCTGCTGTAGAGTAACATGTAGAGGGTTAGGGAGGAGGAGCACCTGACCCTGCTGTGAGTAACATGTAGAGGGTTAGGGAGGAGGACCTGACCCTGCTGTAGAGTAACATGAAGAGATTTAGGTAGGAGGAGGGACCTGACCCTGTTGTTGAGTAACATGAAGAGATTTAGGTAGGAGGAGGACCTGACCCTGCTGTAGAGTAACATGTAGAGGGTTAGGGAGGAGGAGGACCTGACCCTGCTGTAGAGTAACATGTAGAGGGTTAGGGAGGAGGAGGACCTGACCCTGCTGTAGAGTAAAATGTAGAGGGTTAGGGAGGAGGAGGACCTGACCCTGCTGTAGAGTAACATGTAGAGGGTTAGGGAGGAGGAGGACCTGACCCTGCTGTAGAGTCACATGTAGAGGGTTAGGGAGGAGGACCTGACCCTGCTGTAGAGTAACATGTAGAGGGTTAGGGAGGAGGAGGACCTGACCCTGTTGTTGAGTAACATGAAGAGATTTAGGTAGGAGGAGGACCTGACCCTGCTGTAGAGTAACATGTAGAGGTTAGGGAGGAGGAGGACCTGACACTGCTGTAGAGTAACATGTAGAGGGTTAGGGAGGAGGAGGACCTGACCCTGCTGTAGAGTAACATGTAGAGGGTTAGGGAGGAGGAGGACCTGACCCAGCTGTAGAGCAACATGTAGAGGGTTAGGGAGGAGGACCCTGCTGTACCCTGACCCTGTAGAGTAACATGTAGAGGGTTAGGGAGGAGGACCTGACCCTGCTGTAGAGTAACATGTAGAGGGTT
>NW_027011083.1:0-26336 GCF_036934945.1 Oncorhynchus masou masou | reverse complement strand
ACCACCATCTCCTCCTCCGCCCAGAAGTAAAACCTCAAACAGCAACAGACCGTCTGGTCAGTGCTTAGCTACTGCCTCCTCAACCACCACCTCTCTGCCCAGCTAAAACCTCCAAACAGCAACAGACCGTCTGGTCAGTGTTAGTTACTGCCCCTCCTCTCCCCCACCACCACCTCCTCCTCCGCCCAGAAGTAAACTCAAACAGCAACAGACCGTCTGGTCAGTGTTCGTTACTGCCCTCCTCTCCCCACCACCATCTCCCTCCTCCGCCCAGAAGTAAAACTCCAAACAGCAACAGACCGTCTGGTCAGTGTTAGTTACTGCCCTCCTCTCCCCAACCACCACCTCCACCTCTGTCACTAGAAGTGGAGCAAACCCGGAATATTCCTAGAGATGGTCGATTGAGAAATGGAGAGGGAGGAATGGATGGGTGGCCATTCTCTTCACTCCTTTGTTCCTTTGCATTAGAAGAGGAGGCGAGGAGGGGAGAAAACATGAATGTTTCTGTCTTCCCCTGAATGCCATGAATAATTGAGCAGGGCAGGGTCCTGGTTGCTGAGCAGAGAGCCTGGTAATGGGGGGAGAGCAGAGTGGATATATGGCTGCCTTGGCTGGTGTGGAGCGTTGGTTTACTGTTGACTTCCCCAACACACCACCAACAAACTCACTCACGCTACAGATGTAGGATCTTAATTTGAGCCAGTTTACTTCAGCAGGAAAATAGTCCTGAAGCAACAGGAAATGGGAATTATTATGTGGATTATAATTAATGGACATTTTTGAATGGGTTGATACTTTCTTTTGTTAGGGAAAATCAAGTCAAAGTGACCTCAAATACAATACAAGTTTTACATTTTACAAATGTGTTGGGGTGAGGCATCACGTTACTGGGAGCCAAGAGGTGATTGGTGGTATTAGATATAAATAAAATAAAAACTCTGGGAATACTCTGTCCCAATGTTTGTGATTCAGTATTGTAATGGCATCATTATGAAAAGTTAGTGTTACTATGTTTTGTCAGAACGCAAAGAAAAGTCTATCAGGAAACTGAAAAAGAAATCTGAACAAACTACAGTAATTTTGAATGACTCATATTATCCAGAGTCATGAAATTAGATAAAAACAGTTACAATAATTGTAGCAAAAACGTGCATCTACAACATGTTTATCTGTCTGACTAGTGGAGGCTGTTGAGATGCATGGAGGCCTGCAGTGTATGGAAGTAGAGCTGATCAGCCATTCAGGACGGGAGGCCGGGCAGCAAGTCCAGGCTGCTGGTTTCATATTGCAAGATGAAGTGTCTCTGATCGTTTGTTAATGTATTAATTGATCTGTGTCCTCAGACAGACGAATTAGGTGTAGTGTCACATAGACTCTTTAGTACTCCCTGAGACGCTTTCATTAGCTGGTGCTAGCCGCCTCTCCCTCCACCCCCATCCCAGGCTGCTGTCGCAGTCGCCACACACTTACCTGACGGCCCTAATAACTCTGGACTCTTCTATCTCCCTGCCCCGGATAGTCCTCCAACACAGCTGCCAGGAAGAACTTGGGGCTTACATCATCAAACGAGAGGTATTTCCTTTTTAAGGTGAATTTTAGTAGTGCTTCACGTGAAGGGAACTTATGAAGATGTGAGGTACATAAATCAATATGAAGTTACTCGTAACATGGGATAATGGTGGTTAATAACCATTCATTAACTTTCATAGGCATTGTTTTACTACTCACATGACATGCAGACACGGGCACTAGCAGACACTAGTGTCATGACACGCAGACACGGGCACTAGCAGACATGGGCTAGTGTCATGGCATGCAGACACGGGCACTAGCAGACACGGGCTAGTGTCATGGCATGCAGACACGGGCACTAGCAGACACGGGCTAGTGTCATGGCATGCAGACACGGGCACTAGCAGACACGGGCTAGTGTCATGGCATGCCATAAACGGCGTGAACTTTGGTGTGCTATAAAGCTTTGTGGAGAAACTATTATCGTCTACATTCTCATGGTTTTTAGCAGGATATGTTTTGTCTTATTTAATATCAAGACTATAATGGCTGTGTTAACCCAACAGTTGAACAACTTTCAGCCTCCAGACTTTGTGGAAACATCGTAATTGCACCTTCCCTCAGAGCATTTGAAAGAAGGCCTGGAGATCCGCCTTTAGACTTAGAAACAGGAAGAAAAGACGGGGTATATTTCAGAGATCCCCAAATCTGAACCCATTCCTTTAGTCTGTGGGATCATTAGCGATCAGTAGCTTTAATTTTCTGCGCTTTTGCACTCTTCCCCCCAGGCCTAATGGGTCTGGAGCCCAGCTAATTGTAATTAGACTCCAACAGTGGGTTTTACTCGCAGGATTTTCACACCGCAGTCCTCTTTGATATTAGCTGTACAGCTGATAAGGAGATTAGATACTGGAGAAGGAAGAGGATGGAGGGAGAGGAGGGGGGTGGGGGGTGGGGGGCACTTCTTAAACTACAGAAAGACACCTACATGGGGGAAATCACTGGCAAGTTTAGCTGAGGAAAATATATCTGGACGCAGTAAAAGCCTTGCGCTCGCTTATTGTACCTGCTATCATTAGCACTTTCATACACATGGTCAGCCTCCCAGGGAAAAGTCATTATCCAGCTGTGCTGTTATTTTTCTGCTGTTTTCTCCTAGTGGAGTGTGACTTCAGGGCTAGAGCCAGCGCACCGTTTAATGCCTTCCAACACAATAAAGGACTCTAGCCTTAATGATGTGGGATTGGATGGCCATGCCTCAGGTTGTCCAGGGGCTTGTGAGCCGTTACTGGGACGGCCATTTTGCCTTGGCGCTGTGGAGGCTACACGTCAATTCAGCTCCAGCCATTCCAGAGAGAGGAAAAATAAAATCTGTTTTAGTGATTAAAGGCCAGATCGTTCAAGGGGCTTTTTGTCACGAGGCTGAGATGGAGAAAGACAGAGAGGAACTGCAGCTTTAACAACTGCCTGGAACAACGAACAGCAGAGGAGCCAGTTTGGTAGTAAAATGGAAACTGGCTAATGCACATACAGTTGAAGTCGTAAGTTTACATACACCTTAGCCAAATACATTTAAACTCAAATTTTCACAATTCCTGACATTTAATTCTCGTAAATATTCCCTGTCTTAGGTCAGTTAGGAGCACAACTTTATTTTAAGAATGTGAAATTTCAGAATAATAGTTAAGAGAATTATTTATTTCAGCTTTTGTTTCTTTCATCACATTCCCAGTGGGTCAGAAGTTTACATACACTCAATTGGTATTTGGTAGCATTGCCTTTAAATTGTTTAACTTGGTCAACTTGGTTAACTTGAATTATAAGTGAAATAATCTGTCTGTAAACAATTGCTGGAAAAATGATTTGTGTCATGCACAAAGTAGACGTCCTAACCGACTTGCCAAAACTGTAGTTTGTTAACAAGACATTTGTGAAGTGGTTGAAAAACGAGTTTTAATGACTCCAACCTAAGTGTATGTAAACTACTGATTTCAACTGTATGTTAGACGCTAGCAAAGACATTAGCATGGTAATATTACATCAGATAAGATGATATACTGTACATTAGTTTCCTGGCTGTGTGTCAGTGAATGAACATGAATGTGTTAGATTGTACCTCGCAGCGTATTCAGGAGATGAATACACGGCGCCAAAGCCCAGCCCCCATTTCACCTGCAGCCCCGGCTCACCCCACACTGTACTCAAGGACTAGGAAAATGAAATATTGAGGGAGGCTTATGGCACCAACTTAACAAAAAAAGATGATCTACAGAGAAACTGGAACAAAGGTTCAACCAGTTTGCCCTCTTTTATGATGTCTTACACAATATACTTAAGGCTGATCAATAAGATAAGACATCATGGATGATTGAACACTGATTGGAAAGATAACTCATAGGCTTTGGGCTCATAGTGTGTGTCAGCTAGACTTAAGAGTGAGACAGGATTTATTTCCAGGCAAATTTAGAGAATTCAGTCATTTAAAACGAGACACAGTCAGAGTCTAAACCCTTTACCGCAGTCTGTCTGATCAGTCTAAACCCTTTACCGCAGTCTGTCTGATCAGTCTAACCCCTTTACTTCAGTCTGTCTGATCAGTCTAAACCCTTTACCGCAGTCTGTCTGATCAGTCTGAACCCTTTACCGCAGTCTGTCTGATCAGAGTCTGAACCTTTACAGCAGTCTGTCTGATCAGTCTAAACCCTTTACTTCAGTCTGTCTGATCTAACCCTTTACTTCAGTCTGTCTGATCAGAGTCTGAACCCTTTACCGTAGTCTGTCTGATCAGTCTAAACCCTTTACCGCAGTCTGTCTGATCAGTCTAAACCCTTTACCGCAGTCTGTCTGATCAGTCTAAAACCTTTACCGCAGTCTGTCTGATCAGTCTAAACCCTTTACCGCAGTCTGTCTGATCAGTCTAAACCCTTTACCTCAGTCTGTCTGATCAGTCTAAAACCTTTACCGCAGTCTGTCTGATCAGTCTAAACCCTTTACCGCAGTCTGTCTGATCAGTCTAAACCCTTTACCGCAGTCTGATCAGTCTGAACCCTTTATCGCAGTCTGTCTGATCAGTCTAACCCCTTTAATTCAGTCTGTCTGATCAGTCTAAACCCTTTACCGCAGTCTGTCTGATCAGTCTAAAACCTTTACCGCAGTCTGTCTGATCAGTCTAAACCCTTTACCGCAGTCTGTCTGATCAGTCTAAACCCTTTACTTCAGTCTGTCTGATCAGTCTGAACCCTTTAACGCAGTCTGTCTGATCAGTCTAACCCCTTTAATTCAGTCTGTCTGATCAGTCTGAACCCTTTACCTCAGTCTGTCTGGTCAGTCTGAACCCTTTACCTCAGTCTGTCTGATCAGTCTAAACCCTTTACCGCAGTCTGTCTGATCAGTCTGAACCCTTTACCGCAGTCTGATCAGTCTGAACCCTTTACCGCAGTCTGATCAGTCTGAACCCTTTACCGCAGTCTGTCTGATCAGTCTAAACCCTTTACCGCAGTCTGTCTGATCAGTCTAAACCCTTTACTTCAGTCTGTCTGATCAGTCTGAACCCTTTAACGCAGTCTGTCTGATCAGTCTAACCCCTTTAATTCAGTCTGTCTGATCAGTCTGAACCCTTTACCTCAGTCTGTCTGGTCAGTCTGAACCCTTTACCTCAGTCTGTCTGATCAGTCTGAACCCTTTACCTCAGTCTGTCTGATCAGTCTTTACTTCAGTCTGTCTGGTCAGTCTGAACCCTTTACCTCAGTCTGTCTGATCAGTCTGAACCCTTTACCTCAGTCTGTCTGATCAGTCTGAACCCTTTACCTCAGTCTGTCTGATCAGTCTGAACCCTTTACTTCAGTCTGTCTGGTCAGTCTGAACCCTTTACCTCAGTCTGTCTGATCAGTCTGAACCCTTTACCTCAGTCTGTCTGGTCCGTCTGAACCCTTTACCTCAGTCTGTCTGATCATGAAATAACTCATTCCCGGCACATGTGAATACACGGGTACACCATAAAGCTTATTTTGAAATTCCTTCCGTTTGTGTTCAGAGTGTATATTTTATCCACACAATTTGTTCGCGTCGAACATGTGTCTCATACATTCCTCTTGTTTTGCCCTGTTGCACTGTGGATAATTCCATGAGTATGTCTCATATGGCGATTCTTCATCCTGTCATCAGTGTTGGAACAGAAGGCATGCACATCAGTAACACGTCTGTGGCATGGATATGCCCTGAAGTGTCAGTTCCCACACAAAAACGATTGGAGGAGAAGCCCCAGTGAGAATGGAAAAAACATATCTACTGGCAACTTGCCACGCATGATAAGGAATTGACTTCTCTTCTCCCCTTCTCTCGGCCCGAAAAAATACATCGTATTTGGGTGGTTTCCACTCTTTCATATTTTATTTATATTTTTATTTCATTTAACCTTTATTTCACTAGGCAAGTCAGTTAAGAACAAACTCTTATTTACAATGACGGCCTACACCGGCCAAACCTGGACGACGCTGGGCCAGTTGTGCATCGCCCTAATGGGACTCCCAATCACGGCCGGTTGTGATACAGCCTGGATATACACTTATTCAAATATAATTATCAGGTTATGTACTCATAAAATTCAAACAAAATATTATGCTGTAAGTCAGAGTTGCCAGTTGCTTGGGTGTTATCTTACCTCTGTGATATCCTGCTAACTTAGAGAACATCCAATAAAACAAGCTAGTGAACAGAATATTCTATTGTCTTGACCCACTCCATATTCATGTTATTTTATAGAAGCACAAACACACTCTATAAAGCTTATTATATACTCTTCTCAATCAATCGAGGCCAGTATAAAATCCTCTGTCACGTGCAATGAGTTAAGAAACATTGTGGCACCCAGGCAGTAAAATGAATGTCAGGAGAGTGGCATTAGTGTTATAGGTTATTGACCGATTTCAAGGGATTTATGACCCTAATCGAGAGGCGTGTCAAAGGGAATGAAGCAAATAAAAGAGTGCCTTCGACAGCATGACCCGCCAGTGGCCACGACTATTTCAGCATTCCCTGTAAATTGTAGTTGGGACTTTATAAGTCTCCGTGGATGTCTCTTTACTCTCTCAGCCTGCCTCCTCTGGCCATGCCCCAGGCCCACCTCCCCTACCCCTCCTCTCTTCAGGTCAGGCACACACAGGCCTCGGATGATGAGGACAGGTACCTTCATTTCACCCCATGTCAGTACTGGACTCTATACTGTGTGTGTGTGTGTGTGTGTGTGTGTGTGTGTGTGTGTGTGTGTGTGTGTGTCTACAGAACACATAAAGACAAACAAACACAAATCAAATTCAAATCACGTGCGCACAATATGTGTGTTTGTCTTTATGTGTTTTGTAAATCATATTAGTCACATGTAATTACATGTGTGATACAATTGTGATATCATATGTCCATTCTGCCCATGAAGTGACCCAGTAGCCTGCACCAGTGGCCAGTGTCTTTTCATATGCCCAACAGCCTTAATGTGTGCTGGCCAAAGCCCCCGTTACAGTAGACTAGAAAGAGAAATATTCAGCAGTGTGGAGGTGGCTCTTCATCTGTGCAGAGGAGCCCATAAATATGACTGAGGTTCAGCTGATAAATAATTCTCATTGAAATGCTGTATAATCTGACGCTGTTGACACAGCATTTTTTTTTGCTCCAAAATATGTAAGTGCATACATGTTTCGGAATAATGTGACGGTAGCCAGTCTAACGGTGGTTGCATTTGGTTGCATTTTTTTTTACTGGGCAGACAAATCACCACTGGCTCTCTCTGAAGAGATAGAGAGAAGCCTAGTCTGAAAGCAGTGTGTTGTTTTTAAACCAATGACTTGCCAGATCTCTATACTGGTTTCATATTTTACGACCCGTACCCAGTGAGACTAGAGACTTGCTCGAAAAATTGATTTTGTTGACAAAGACATCCAAATGAGCAGTGACTACTGTAGTGGAAGTGTAGTTACCTTGGCCCCTGGGTCGCACGAGGTCCACTCTTTCTGTCTCTCTCATTCAGACCCCATTCTTAATGGCTTTGGTTGTGTACAGAATGCATTAACTTGGTTTAAATGCCCGTTAGTTTACTGTAGTTCTGACATTGCGTGCTGCTATTGCATTGGGCTGCAGCAAAATGCAGAGTGAAAAACTGAGGCATTGACATGATTTGAAATCAAAATGAGTTATAACTAGAGGTTTACTATTGGTCTCTCAGGGGAGCAGAATTTTTTATACCCCATTGATATTCATAGGATATCATGTAGCGCTTATTCTGTACCTCAGAGGAGCATTTGGTCTCTGTTGTTTTAAATTATGCAGCTGTTTTTTATTACTACGATGTAAAGACACTGTCAATGTTGGATGTTTACAGTAAACAAAGTTAAGACACTTCCTACAATATAATTGCATGTTCTATCTTCTTCAACAAATTACAACGCCACGGCCCCATTCTTAATTCTGTTGCAGCAATCAGCCTTTGGGCTGTTTGTTGCAAATGTCAACCTCGGATTTTGTGGATTTAAAGGACATGCACAAAAGCAAAGCAGTTCTCCTTAAATGACTTCTTTATACAATATGATTACAGTACGTTTAAAAATAATTACATTCATTTGAGTTGCATTGCAAAGCATCATTTGACAATGATGATCTTTTGTTGATGTTATTATAACTCTTAATAACTCTTTGTCCCTTAGATGACTTCCTGTTGAGAAACAAACACTTAGGTTTGGGGAGGCTTTAAATCTAATCTGAGTGTTACATTGTTGACGTGATAAGACGATGTGTGTTTTTGAGGAGTCTGTGTGGTGTCTTGGTCCTTCAGTGTAGAGGGGGAGAGAACAGAACAGAAATGTGATTACTGATTGATGTGGTGCTGACACACTGGCCTGTTCTCTTGGTCTTTTTGTCATGCTGTGATGAACACAAATCACTGTACAACCCTCTTCTCGTCTAACACTATCCACCGTGGAGCTGTGGCATTCTGACAGTGAGCGCAGGAGTATGGTTTTAATTAAATACAGAATTCAATATCCATATCGACATGCGTCATTTGTGGTTGGTGAGGTATCGATTGCCCTCTAGCATTTATGCAGATAGTCCGCTTTCTTCTTTTCTGCAAATTTGTCAAGTGGATATCGATGATTCTCATATTTTCTATAAGAAAATGTCAAATTTCACCTAACCACTCGTATGAAATGTTACTCAAAAAATGTCACATGTGAATGTGACGTAGGCTACATATGATACACCTTGTGACAGGAGTGTTTTATTATTTTATAATATGGAGATTTAACATCATGTCTTGCATGGTGAGAGTGGTCATCATGGAGTCAGTATAAGATTAGCACACAGCGGTAGGCTAATTGCACATACACCTCTGTGTGTCTCATTTCCTCCAGTATGTCTGCTAATGGAATCAAAAACATGTTGCCAGGGGTCTTTGCAATTTGGAAAATAAGTCCATTAAGTTCATTAATTTAATAATGGACAATAATAATGAGTTCAAATTATTGCTCAATTAGGAAGGAGTGTGCGGTTGGCTGTTTCACATTCATTTGAAATCACCTCAGTGTGCAGTAGTTTAATGAGATTATAATGGAATTGATATCGCATAGGTAGTGAATTAAAGCGTTACAGGAGAACCCATTAGAGTCAAATTGTAATCCTCAAACACTTGTCACAGTTCAGATAGGTTTCTATTTTTGTTATTGTCATTAGTAGCAATAATATTAGTGTCGACTGTATTTTGAAGTATTGTTAGGGAAGTTTTAATAATAAACACATTTTTAAATAAAGCAGTTATAGTGATGGCGTGTTACAGTATGTGTTAAGTATTGTAATAGTACTGTATCTGTGGTATCTCCCATTGAGTAAAACACAGGGGACCTATTCTGGTTTCAGAGTAACTGCTGAGGACCTCAGTTAAAATGACACAGACAGCACATTCATACTGATCTAAAAAGGTCAGTATAAATGACAGTGTTCATTTCAGTGTAAAAGTCAGGTAATGTAATCCTCAGAGAGTAGTTCTTCATAATACTACATTACCTTTCCATTGGCTTCTGCTGCAGCTTTGAGTCTTTGACTTTTACACTGATGCTCTGTGTACATTTACAGCCTGTCTTAGACCACCGGAACCCAACAGGGAAATGTACATTCAAAGGTGCCGTTCATAACATTTTATAGATAACTTAGATATGGAAATGCAGGGGCGCAACTTTGGTTTTAGAAGTGTTGGGGACATAACCTTTTTTTTTTGGTCATTTATTTTTTTTGTCGGATAAACACTCCAAACAACCTACCTGACCGCACGGAAGCGTCCACATGGTCCTAAAGCACACCGTTTCCATGTTTTGTATCACATTCCAATGATAAAACTGGGGGGTACAAAAAATGTAATTTCAGAATGTGGGGGGACATGTCCTCCACGTCCCCAGTGGAAGTTGCACCCCTGTTGAAATGTACCTTGATTTTATAACAATAAAACTCGAAAGGCCTGAAATAGCTTACTTTAAAAAATTCCTGACGCTGAGGAGACTGTATGCATAAGTTGTATGTTATTGTACCAGTTTAGAATCAGTAAGAGAAAATCTCCATTCTCACATGATGAATTGTCAAGTTATCATTGATATACTGTTCTTATTTGCAATTTACTGTAGAAGAGGTGTAGTTTGTCTGCTTATCTGGAAAAATGGTTGCTGTCATGTACAGAGTATCTTTTCTGTTGAATGCCATTACCTAAGAGCTCTTTCTCACGGTGATTCATGACACAGAGACTCAGTCTTCAAATTATGTTTTGGGACCCAGAAAGAGGAGGAATGACGGTGTGAACCACCCAAAAAGAATGAAAGGGATTAATCAGTTAGATAGTGTTGTCTGCTCTACTGTATATGAAGACAGGTGTGTGTGTGTGTGTGTGTGTGTGTGTGTGTGTGTGTGTGTGTGTGTGTGTGTGTGTGTGTGTGTGTGTGTGTGTGTGTGTGTGTGTGTGTGTGGGGGGAGTGTGTGGTGTGCGTGTGTATATGAAAACAGGAGGAGGGGGTCTGCTGTACTGTATGAAAACAGGTGTGTGTGTGTGTGTGTGTGTGTGTGTGTGTGTGTGTGTGTGTGCGTGTGCATGTGTGGGGGAGGAGGAGGGGTCTGCTGTACTGTATATGAAAACAGGTGTGTGTGTGTGCGTGTGGGGGGAGGAGGAGGGGTCTGCTGTACTGTATATGAAAACAGGTGTGTGTGCGTGTGGGGGGAGGAGGAGGGGTCTGCTGTACTGTATATGAAAACAGGTGTGTGTGTGCGTTTGGGGGGAGGAGGAGGGGGTCTGCTGTACTGTATATGAAAACAGGTGTGTGTGTGTGCGTGTGTGGGGGGAGGAGGGGGGTCTGCTGTACTGTATATGAAAACAGGTGTGTGTGTGTGTGGGGGGGGGAGGGGGGTCTGCTGTACTGTATATGAAAACAGGTGTGTGTGTGTGTGCGTGTGTGGGGGGAGGAGGGGGGTCTGCTGTACTGTATATGAAAACAGGTGTGTGTGTGTGCGTGTGTGGGGGGAGGAGGGGGGTCTGCTGTACTGTATATGAAAACAGGTGTGTGTGTGCGTGTGTGGGGGAGGAGGAGGGGTCTGCTGTACTGTATATGAAAACAGGTGTGTGTGTGCGTGTGGGGGGAGGAGGGGGGTCTGCTGTACTGTATATGAAAACAGGTGTGTTCATATGTGTATTTGAGAAAGATACAGCATGTGAACCTCCATGTTTGTGTCTGTGTATATATCTGTGTATGTCTGTCTCTGTACAAGCATGCAAGTAGGAGTATGTGCACATATGGGTGCACGTGAGTGTGTGCTTAATTAATATTTAAGCCACCTTCAGCATCCAAGGAACATCCAGTAAAGAGGATTGTGTTCTCATGGATCCTTTAATCCTCTGAATTAGCAATTTAATAACAAGAAGCCATTTGTAGATTAGTCAGATCCAGCTCCCAGAACGTGCTTGTGTCCAATCTACTAAATGCTTTGATTGTTGATGCTGTAAAAGGCAGTTTATCTCCTCTTCTCTATCTCTTCATGTGTAACTTTACCTTGATATATGTGCTAATGCTTCCCCAGGACATTATATCAGACTGTGTGTGTGTCTGTGTATGTGCGTGCGTGTGTGTGTGCGTGCGTGCACAGGTGCGTTTGCGTGTGTGCGCCTGTGTGCGTGCCTGTGTCCGTGCGTGCACAGGCGCGTTTGCGTGCAGGTGTTTGTGTTTACCATAGTTACAGCATGACTGGATACGTCCTTACGACATGCTAGTAAAGAGAAGCATGAATGAGCCTTCTGATAGATGGTCTATATCAGTGGCTCAGTTTCAGATCAGTTGCCACTGAGCACAGAAGGCCCTGTTTGACACCCAGAGATCAGTGTGTTTGGATCATCCTGGTTGGTCACTGGTAGTGTCTCTTCTCCCTCCCTCTCTCCCACAATGTGAATATCATGCATAGATTACTCGGTCTTGTTTTCACAGAGGTTCAGGTGAGATTGACATGTGCTGGGAGGGGATCAAGAGTCCAGGATTATGGCAAATATAAAGGCTTTAACGTAGGCATTTTGCCAAAACATGGCCATGCTTCATATACGTACAGCATAAAATGTGTAAGCGGAATAATCAGCAGCATTAGGGAACTGCTGACTGTAAAAACTCGATGTTATGTATGTTTCTAAAAAACATCATCAGAGCAAGATGAGTTATTCCTGGGATGTACAGATCAACAAATATGAAAGGCCCATATTTGCAAGCCAATTTTGTTGTTTTAATGTTGGGCATTTCAGGTTAATTCACCTACATAATTGTTTATGTCTAAAGGTATAGACCTTTGGAAAAGAACATCCTGTGATTTGAAAACCTGTTAACAAAGGCCCCAACACAATGATGTTAAAAGGCAAATCTTTGCATGATTGCAATTAAGGATTTGTAGAAGAGAATAGTAGTACTGTATACTCCTGGTCACTCTTGACTGGCGTTGCTGGGTGGGATGACTTTATTATGCGCACACTAGCCACACATGGTAAATAATTCACACTCTACTTGAGCATTCTCCAACAGACTCAGTGCCGCCATTAGACTGTCTCTAGCTGCCACTTCCTATTCTCTTTTTTAACTCGTTTTTTTCTCTCTCATTTTCAACCATAAATGCAAACATTACAAGCAGCAAATGAAAAAGAAAATCATTGAAAAACGACTAATATCTCTCCGGTCGATGAGAGTTCACGGCAATTTACTATATTAAAGGAAGTTTACATACATAACACTTCAACATTAGGGGATTTTTCACAGAGTTCAGCATATTTTCTGGAACTCTCCCTCTACCCTCTTTTTTAATCCGAGATGCCTCTTTGACAATGTCTCCCTCATACAAAATGCATGAGCGCAGTGCGGATCGATACGGACCCTTTAATCTCGCTACACAGACAGCTACTGCAGTCACGCGGTGAACCAGCACCCGCCGCTGGCTGCCACTGCTGCAAGCCAGATCAGAGGCGGGAGTGAGAGATCAGCCGAGGTGACAAGGGTCGCTGCACGGGGTCTCCACACCAAGCTGAGGCAGGCTGCCTGGAAGCACAGTAGATGGGTCTAGCAAATTCCTTGACCAAATTAAACTACTCAAACAACCCTTTTTTATCAGATAGCACTCTATCTTGATTTTGATCTCGTATTTGACAGAATATCTGATGTTTTTAGAGGTTCTTATCCCAGAGTGAGTTATTTTGCTGGGCATGTAGTTATTTTGCTGGGCATGTAGTTATTTTGTGCAGGGCTTTGACTTTGATCCTGGTGTACACAAACAGATGGCCTGTAACATTGGAAATGTTGTTTGGAAGTGTTTGAAAAGATGAAAAGGAAAAGGAAACATTGATATATCTTACAGAACATAAATATTATTAGAATAAAAGGAAATCCCCTTACAGCGGGAGTAAAACAAACATTAAAGGTTGAAATATCAACTTTTAAGCAAAGCTGTGTTTTGGTCAAATATCCCTTCAACTATGAGATTTGTGTAAAGCTGACATATACTGTCATATAACCAGTGTCATATACAGAACCAAATCCCTTTAGTTGAAAACAGTAGCAAGTAAAGCATCTTTTAGAGGGAGTCAGTGTGTGTGTCGCCGGGCAGAGCAGGGGAATAATCCGCTAGGTGGAGGAGAAATCAGAGAAGGCCACCTCCATATAATTGATGTGTGCTGCTGGAGGGATAATATAATGTTTATACCCAGAATGCACTGCTCCATGGACTCTGTCTCTCTCTGTCTCTCCTCCACTGCCTACCTCCCCATTGTCTCCCCCTCTCATTTCCCTCCCTCCATCCCTCCCTTCATCCCTCCCCACGCAATGCAGCTTTTGTTCACTCATTCTTTTAACCGTTTCTTTCGCTCCAAGGTGTCAAGGCAGAAAAATGGAGGGAGCGGTAATAGGGTTATGTCAAGTAGACGGAGGTGTTGTCTCTGTGTGGATGCCTCCCTCCCTCCGTCTCAATGAAAGGTTACTCCAGTTGGTGGGCTCGGCACTGCCTCTGCCGTCGCGTTCTCCCCTGCTGTAATGAGAATGGCAATAGACAACTCTCTATCAGTCCTGCTACAGCAGGTGACTGATAGCATTACCACGGGGAAAAAGCAGAAACAAGAGTCACTCTGCACGAGCAATATGGAAACATGACCAAGACTGATCACAGTGGACACAGATGATTCCCTGTCTCAGGTGGTGTTGTGCTCACATTTACCTATTTGGAGCATTAATTCTTCTATTTTTCTTCTTTTCCCTGAGTTTGACATGATGAAATTCTCTGTTGGAATATCCTCTGCATCGTGCCCTCAACAGTATGGCACGGAGGCAGAACGTTTGTGAAATATTGAACAGATATACCTCAGCATTTGGGTTTAGTGGAAAAGAGGCATGATGTTACATTCATGACATAGACTTCTACACAGAGATATTACACTCACTCTCTTTTGAACAGAACCTCTGAAACCTATTGGCTTTCTCCTCCTGCGGTTCCACCAAAGTCCACAGTAAATCTGTGTTTGTGCATATGTCCCCAAAGCTATGTTTTGATGGCAGTGAAGTGGAGATTTAAAAGATTTAAAAGGTGTGTGTGTGTGTGTGTGTGTGTGCGTGTGTGTGCGGCGTGGGTGCCTCTCCAGTAACAACAGCAGGAGCTCTGGGCACCCTCGGCCAGACAGAGGCTGGCAGCCTGGCAGGCACTCTGTATTTACACCACACACAATCACACCTCCGGTTTCATTTACTCTGTTATGATATATGCATCTGAGGCGGAGTGGAGGGGAGGCAGTGTTGATGTATCAGCCATCTCCCTGTGATCCTCTGAGGAAGACGTGGTGGCCATAGTTTGAACACCTGACCCCTGAGGGAGGAGAGACGGTGGCACAGCAGAGATGGAAACTCATCTGGAGTTTCTCTCTCTGCTGTCGGTTAAAGAGTGATGGTGAGAGGTATGCCTGCTGGATAGGGGACATTACTGGGCATGACCAATCTGTTCCAAATGGAATGCACTTGGAGTCAGCGCACCAATCGTTGTAATTGACCTTGCCTCGGGCCTTCGGCCGCTATGGTAACAGTTGCTACAGTAGCGTTGTCGAGGCAGGTTAGGAAGTTTGAAAATGTCATAAGGAGAATAATGCTCTGAATAATTTGACGTTTCATTGCTCAACGCATTCCATGTGTAATGACGCTATTTGTATTACTTGTTATTTGCTTTCAATCAAAAGTACCCTACTGAAATTGATCCTCACTTACCACATTTCAGTTAGGCGTGCGTTAGATTGTTTTGTCAAATAGTGACCCCTTGGTACAGCAGGACATGGTTGTCGTACTAAGCAGTGAAACCGAGGCATGCACTACGTGACAACATCCCCTAGAGCGTCTCTCTGAGGGACAGTAAATATTTCATCATCGATCTGATGTGATTTCCTTGCATGGCAGTCCCTTTGCCCTGTCAGCTCTCTCTCTCTCTGTATCTCCCTCTCTCTCTCTCTCTCTCTCTCTCTCTCTCTCTCTCTCTCTCTCTCTCTCTCTCTCCATCTCTCTCTCCATCTCTCGCTCTCCCCGGTTCACCGGGCCCTGCAGGGCTAACAGAGCCTGACCCTTTCCTGTTTGCTGACCCCTCCTGTGCCTGAGCAAAACCCTCGCTTGTGTTCCTCCCACCTTTTTCCCTCCCACTGTTTTGGCCTGGGCTATCACCCGCTCCTAGCTGGGGCACTTCCTTGCCCGGAGGCAGAGAGGAGAGGAGGAGAAGTCAGTTAAAGCTTCCTAGTATTGACGTTGACTGTCCGCCGTGAGCCTTCGTCTCTCTCTCTCTCTCTTTCATTTTCTCTGAGAGCCAGAGGGGTGGTGGTGGTGAGGGGGAGGGTGAGGTGATATACGGCAGCTCTGTGTGGGAAGCATGGTGAGTCCTCAGGCTTTCTGCAGTGTCGCAGCAAGACGGAAGAGTGCTCAAAAGTCCAAAAGGCCTGACCTCTCCCAGGCTGCTGAGTGATGGCCGGACGCAACCTGCTGATCCCAGCACTGGGTGCATTAGTTTGCAATAAAGAAAGCCGTGATTGTGAAACGCGGCGGGCGAAAACATATGAGGATGAATGACATCATATAAAAGCCAAGCACTGTTTCAGAATCCATTTACAGTGGCGGTTACCAGAGCCGGAAGTCTGTAGCAAGGGCCTACAGCAACAGCATATCCTAGTGGCTTAGATCTCACAGACAAACTCACCCATCCCTTCCTAACCCATAACTATCCTTTCATCAGTGTTATTAGGACTTGACAGCTTTGGGGAGACAAAACCAATACTTTAACTGTAGCCGGCTATTGACATTTAAAAGACAAGTGAGAGACAAACGCGGCTAATTTGGTGCAAGAAAGACTAGCAAATCCTGTTCCTTCATAACTCTGTGTTCTGTCTGTGTGATCACACCAGCAGCCCCCATGGCACAGCCTTCCTAATGACTCGATCTGCACACAAAGTGAAGAAATAATGAGCGGGAGAGCGGGTACCTTGTTGCCTTAATTATGAGCCCAGACAAAGGAGCGCTGACTCTTCCACAAAGAGCCTGGCACGGTGAGACGGTGAGAGGCAGGTTAAACACTCGCCTGCCTTGTCTTCCTGGCGCCCCACGTTCCCGTCCTGAACCAACTGGCGTAAGACTCTGCCAGGGATGCCAGGGAAAATGAGAGGGGTGGGGCGGGGAGAGTGCCCGGGGAAGTCTGTAAAATGTCCTTATTATGATGAACCAGAGGGAGCAGCAGTCAGAAGTTTGTTATGTTAGGCTGCTATGACACAACCTTTAATTAGTGGGGATCCCAGGCGCTCTGGGCCTGAGGTTTAATCAGTGGACCTTTAGCGAGAGCACCACCCTCGCCTCGCTGCACGCCCTGAGGACACGCTGATCATGGCGTCCGTGTGCCCCCTCATCTACTGAGGGGTTCCGAGGCGCCATGGTGATGCCAGATAATGAGGAAGGCTTGTCAGAGGGGCACTCCAAGGGTCCCCCTTCCAAAGGCCCCCGCTGCCTCTCCAGTAATCTACCCAGCACAAAACACTGCTGCTGCTTTGTTTTCATTTCAAAGGATCTCCAGAGGTCTCCTCGGAGAGAGGAGGGGAGGGAGGGGTGTTGGGTCACAGAGAGACTACTCTAGACCAAATAACATCTGGACCAAATAACATACTCTGAGATCAGTGATCTTTTTGGAACATCAGTTTACTGATTATATCAATATGTTCACTAACAAGTGGCAGCGAGTGATAAAATATCATTGAATATGTATCAACGTGTTTACATTTGGTCATATCATGTTCCTGTTATGCGTTGTACACATCTGTTTCCTGTCTGTTTCTCTCTGTCCTCCTGATGGGGGAGCTGTGTCCATAGTGAAACCCTGCAGTAGACTGACAGAGAGAGCAGAGGTAAGGATGTAAACAGTCATCTCTTATGATGATTATTGCTAGTAGTCAGTATTGATCAAGGCAATATGGTGAACAGTGGGAAACGGCCATGTGCCTCCAATTGTTTGGGCCGCATGAGCCACTGCCTCTATTGCCTCGGATTATTGCTGACTGGGCTCGGAGCTCAGGGGATGGTGTCTTAATGGTATCACTGCTGCTTTCGCCTTTACAGACTACATGACAGACTACATTACAGACTACATTACAGACTACATGACAGACTACATTACAGACTACATTACAGACTACATTACAGACTACATTACAGACTACATGACAGACTACATTACAGACTACATGACAGACTACATTACAGACTACATGACAGACTACATGACAGACTACATTACAGACTACATGACAGACTACATGACAGACTACATTACAGACTACAGACTGACAGACTACATGACAGACTACATGACAGACTACATTACAGACTACATGACAGACTACATGACAGACTACATTACAGACTACATGACAGACTACATTACAGACTACATTACAGACTACATGACAGACTACATTACAGACTACATGACAGACTACATTACAGACTACATGACAGACTACATGACAGACAACATTACAGACTACATGACAGACTACATTACAGACTACATGACAGACTACATTACAGACTACATGACAGACTACATTACAGACTACATGACAGACTACATGACAGACTACATTACAGACTACATGACAGACTACATTACAGACTACATGACAGACTACATGACAGACTACATTACAGACTACATTACAGACTACATTACAGACTACATGACAGACTACATTACAGACTACATGACAGACTACATTACAGACTACATTACAGATTACATGACAGACTACATGACAGACTACATGACAGACTACATTACAGACAACATGACAGACTACATTACAGACTACATGACAGACTACATTACAGACTACATGACAGACTACATGACAGACTACATGACAGACTACATTACAGACTACATGACAGACTACATTACAGACTACATTACAGACTACATGACAGACTACATGACAGACTACATGACAGACTACATGACAGATTACATTACAGACTACATTACAGACTACATTACAGACTACTTGACAGACTACATTACAGACTACATGACAGACTACATGACAGACTACATGACAGACTCCATTACAGAATACATGACAGACTACATTACAGACTACATTACAGACTACATGACAGACCACATGACAGACTACATGACAGACTACATGACAGACTGCATTACAGACTACATGACAGACTACAGTACAGACTACATGACAGACTACATGACAGACTACATGACAGACTACATGACAGACTACAATACAGACTACATGACAGACTACATTACAGACTACATGACAGACTACATTACAGACTACATTACAGACTACATGACAGACTACATGACAGGCTACATGACAGACTACATGGCAGACTACATGGCAGACTACATGACAGACTACATTACAGACTACATGACAGACTACTTTACAGACTATATTACAGACTACATGACAGACTACATGACAAACCCACCGGCCTCTAAGACCCACAGGAAAATCACCATATTTATAACATATTTCCTGTTTGTATTTTATCTGTTACCTGGTGTTTCACTGTTATATTTTGAAGGGATATTATCATCTGCTTTAAAAACAGTAATGTCTCAAATCAGCTGATTGCATCTCCTGTGCCTCTCATCTCCCCCACCTCTGTGTGAGTCCTGTCTCAGAGGAGTAATCACAGAGCTGGGCCAACTAGAAACACACTGGAGAAACACATGACAAGGGGGATGGGGATTATAATCCTTATTATGATTATTATCAGGTTGCCACAGTGGAAATGGTGATCATGGTGAATGGTAGGAGGTGATAGAAGACAGTGATGATGGTGGTCATTGTGATGAGGAGGAGGAGGTGATAGAAGACAGTGATGATGGTGGTCATTGTAATGAGGAGGAGGAGGTGATAGAAGACAGTGATGATGGTGGTCATTGTGATGAGGAGGAGGAGGTGATAGAAGACAGTGATGATGGTGGTCATTGTGATGAGGAGGAGGTGATAGAAGACAGTGATGATGGTGGTCATTGTGATGAGGAGGAGGAGGTGATAGAAGACAGTGATGATGGTGGTCATTGTGATGAGGAGGAGGAGGTGATAGAAGACAGTGATGATGGTGGTCATTGTAATGAGGAGGAGGAGGTGATAGAAGACAGTGATGATGGTGGTCATTGTGATGAGGAGGAGGTGATAGAAGACAGTGATGATGGTGGTCATTGTGATGAGGAGGAGGTGATAGAAGACAGTGATGATGGTGGTCATTGTGATGAGGAGGAGGTGATAGAAGACAGTGATGATGGTGGTCATTGTGATGAGGAGGAGGTGATAGAAGACAGTGATGATGGTGATCATGGTGAATGGTAGGAGGTGATAGAAGACAGTGATGATGGTGGTCATTGTGATGAGGAGGAGGTGATAGAAGACAGTGATGATGGTGGTCATTGTAATGAGGAGGAGGAGGTGATAGAAGACAGTGATGATGGTGGTCATTGTGATGAGGAGGAGGTGATAGAAGACAGTGATGATGGTGGTCATTGTGATGAGGAGGAGGAGGAAGTGATAGAAGACAGTGATGATGGTGGTCATTGTGATGAGGAAGAGGAGGAGGTGATAGAAGACAGTGATGATGGTGGTCATTGTAATGAGGAGGAGGAGGTGATAGAAGACAGTGATGATGGTGGTCATTGTGATGAGGAGGAGGTGATAGAAGACAGTGATGATGGTGGTCATTGTGATGAGGAGGAGGAGGAGGTGATAGAAGACAGTGATGATGGTGGTCATTGTGATGAGGAGGAGGAGGAGGTGATAGAAGACAGTGATGATGGTGGTCATTGTGATGAGGAAGAGGAGGAGGTGATAGAAGACAGTGATGATGGTGGTCATTGTGATGAGGAGGAGGAGGTGATAGAAGACAGTGATGATGGTGGTCATTGTGTGTTGGATGTTGGAAGTCAGCTACTGTATTCCATCAACAGTCTACAGCAATGGTTTCTCTTCTTTTTTTCATTGGAAGAATAGGTCTGGCGTCAACTGGAGTTAACTGAGGATATCTCCAGCACATTTTGATAGCTTTGATTCCACATGACTCAAAGAAAGGCACAGTGGAGAACATTCCATCAATTCTCTTTGAAGGGAGTGATCTGACACAGCTAATTTGAATTATAAACAGGGAGGGACAGAGAGAGAGAGAGAGAGAGAGAGAGAGAGAGAGAGAGAGAGAGGGAGAGAGAGAGGGAGAGAGAGAGAGAGGGAGAGAGAAAGGGAGAGAGAGAGAGAGAGAGAGAGAGAAAGGGAGAGAGAGAGAGGGAGAGAGAGAGAAGCTATGTGTCTCTCTGCAGCAGTAGCAGCACCTGCTGGCTCTAGCCAAGTCATCTCATCAGAGTGTTATACAGTACAGGGAAATGCAGCGGTAATACTGTCCGACTGCTTGTACTTAACACAGGCTCTTGGACCTGAACAAGACGTGTGCAGACATGCAGTCATGCCACTGGTGTTCCAGTTAACACAGCCTCAGCCTTATCCAAGTCTCAATTAAGATCATGCTGATTGGTCATTTAGCAGAGGACCAACTTCTCCCTCCATTCTGTTCAGCACAACAATTAGATGTACAAAACATATCAGCCAACAATTACATAATATTATTACATTGTGCTGTGCCACTTATTGGTTTTCCCTAATCTGCAATCTGTGCTCTGTCCCAGTGTCTGGGGCTAATGAATAGGAAGTAGGGGTTAGTTGAACTCCTTCCTAGTGTAATTTCCCCCCTGCATACTATCTGAATGGGGTTGATTGAATCTGAATGGAGTGTCCCAGAGTGAGTTAATTTGGCACAGTGGACATGCGTCGTCTCCCACAGCAGGGCGTGATTATGATGGTCTCTCTGTGTCTGGGTGGGAAAGTGACCAAATTCACAATGATATTATTGTAGCTACCCCTGTGTCATAAATGGGTTGTGTTTGAAGGCTAACACAGCCTTTATGGGAGCTCCATTGTGTTTTATATCAAACCCCTTGTTGTTTCTACAGAAGAAGGAAAAATATTAAAAAGGGACTTTACATTTGTAGCGTAAATCATTTATGGATAGACTCTCTCTCTGTCAGGGCGGATGTAGATTTACTGCTCACAGATGAAGAGAGATGTCACGGCCGAAGCTAAAGCGAATAACGGGGCTTTGTGAATACATTTGCCAGACTTCTATGGATGCTGTGAATTAATATTTGCCATACATGTTGTATGTGTCCTTGAGTGCAGCTCTTGCATAGACGGAGGGAGACCGTGGACGGCATTAGGCTCTAAGGGGGGAGCCTGCAATTAAAAGGCTGTATGCAGCATCCCACGAGGTGCTAATGCCCAGGATCAGCTGCTGTTCTAATGTCATTTCATCCCCCCTGTTATTCACACGGCCTGTTTGATGTAGGAATACATCACCTCTTTTATCACCCCAACTCCCACCCCTGTCGACTCTACAACCCTTCCCTCCCTCTCCCCAGTTTTCACAGAACCTCCCCTTCTGTGTCTGAATGCTTATGTTGTCTTTTATCGCTTTCAAAGTAAACAGAGTCGCGCCGGGGACAAGCGAGAGAGAGAGAGATTGGGAAGGAGAGTGAGAGAGAGAGAGAAAGGAAAGGAGAGAGGGAGAGAGAAGGAAGGAGAGAGAGAGAGAGAGAGAGAGAGAGAGAGAGAGGTGGCACATGCACATTGTCAGTGTGCGGATGGCTACCGTGGTTACCTACTGCAATAGACACACAAAAGCAGAAAGAGAAATTCTCAGGAGGAATAAAGACCACAACAAGAGAAGGAAGACCAGGGCAGGAGAGAGAAAAAAAGAGAGTGGTGCGCTGCCAGAAGGAGAGAGAGTAGAGAGAGTGAGTGGGAACAAGAGAGCGAGCAAGAGAGCAAGAGACAGAGTAGCGAGGAAAGAGCGAAGGATCTTCCTGCTAAATGCGCAAAGCATCCCGTTACCACACGCTGAGCTCCATGGCCAACTCAGGCTGTCTGCTTCTCTCCGGCTCCGGGATGCTACCTCACTCCCTCCACTGTCCCCCTGCCTTCCTCTACCTACACCAGGTAAGTCTCTCTATCTCCATCCCTTCCTCTCTTTTCTGTCTCCTCCTCTCCCTCCCTCTCTCTTTCTCTTTCTGTCGCCCTCTCGCTCCATCTCTTTCATTCCTCCGTTTGCTGGGCAGCACGTGATGTGATTGTGTTTCCTGAGTACTCCCCAACCCCGACCCTGACCCTTCCAACACAGACAGGGGGGTCATCTCCTTTATTTTCCCCTTTCAGCCTTTATTTCCTCCTTTTATTTTCCTCTAATCCACCCGTGCAGTTTTGAACGAGGAATTCATGAATTAGTGACGTGGGACTGGGTTACGACATGTTTGTTTAGATCTCGGCTTCATGACTCATTTTGCTGTGATTGTAACACTGCATATTTTACTGCTCATTCTATGGTCATACTGTCCTGTCACTTTCCATTGTGTGTCAACACTTTTCACTGAGAAATTCAGGTAAAACAAATTACACTCAGTCACTTATGTTCATTTTGTGAGAGGGGTGACATTGAGCAACTCTTTCACTTTTCTGTCATGATCATCTACATTGATATTTGTTTGAGTAATTATATGAAGCTTCGATTTTGGTTTTAATTGATTCCTTGTCACTGGTCCCTCTTGCTTTGTGAAATCTTAAGATTCACTCTGCAGAGGAAAACAACTACCCAACAAGGTGACTGTTACGAGGCGGGCCCATATGCATCTCTTGAATTATTCAAAACATTTTAATTCAGCGAGGGGGTTGGTCGCCTGTTCAATTGTGTTTTTACTACCACTAGCATGTGTTGCAGTAAACAGTGTGTTACTGCAGTGATTGAAGCAAATAATGGTAAGGCTGGCAGGATGGAGCCTCCTGCTTCCCTTTTAAATCCTGCTCCCCATCAGGGTAATGGCCCCTGTCCCCTCCTACCCATCTGTCCAACGCGGGTACACCCGACGGCTAGGCCATCAGAGGGGGACAGGCATGTGGACGACCAGGTGCCGCTAGCACACACTTCATGTGGAGAAGCCAGGCGAGGATTCCCCAAGGAAATACTGCTTTTATTCATGGCCTCAGGAATGTGTGTGTGTGTGTGTGTGTGTGTGTGTGTGTGTGTGTGTGTGTGTGTGTGTGTGTGTGTGTGTGTGTGTGTGTGCGTGCGTGTGTGCGTGTGTGTGTGTGTGCGTGCGTGCGTGCGTGCGTGCGTGTGTGTGTGTGTGTGTGTGTGTGTGCATATTTTTGCATGGGTGTGTACGGGGGTTGGGGTCTATATTTGTGTATGAAACAAAGGGTGATATGTATGACAATTGGGAATTTCTTCAACTTTACCTCTGCTGTAACTGACTTATGGAAATAGAGGCTGGTCTACAAAGACAACATTATTTTCTGAAACACAAGATTACTGTACTGTATCTATTCATATGATTTGTGTCTGACTCTAGTAAAAATAATATATTACTTATTGTATGTCACATATGGGGCATATAATGTCAGTCCTGCTTCAAACAAATACATGTTTTGCTCTGTTCAATCCATATCCTTATTAAGTGGAGGAACACCTCAGAATTCATAGAAAATTCAAAAAGGATGTTTTCACAAAATATCAAAGCATTTTACATGAATCAATTATTCACATACCCTTGTTATGGGGGCCCACCGGACCTATCCTACTCCTGTAGTGTTATTTGGGAAATGCTGTAGCCCTTTCCTCTCCCCTTTCTCTGTGCTGACCCCTCTTTTGTATCGTGGCCATTGCTCCTTTTCAGATGGTGGCGGGTCACTGCATCCTCTGCACCTCTCTTTCTCCCCGCACCTCGGCCCAGAGCACCTCTCTTTCTCCCCGCACCTCGGCCCAGAGGCACCTCTCTTTCTCCCACCTCGGCCCAGACGCACCTCTCTTTCTCCCCGCACCTCGGCCCCCAGACGCACCTCTCTTTCTCCCCGCACCTCGGCCCAGACGCACCTCTCTTTCTCCCGCACCTCGGCCGCACCTCTTTCTCCCCGCACCTCGGCCCAGACGCACCTCTCTTTCTCCCCGCACCTCGCCCAGGCCGCACCTCTCTTTCCCCCGCACCTCGGCCCAAGAGGCACCTCTCTTTCTCCCCGCACCTCGGCCCAAACCTTCCTCTCTTTCTCCCTGCACCTCGGCCCCAGACACCTCTCTTTCTCCCCCGCACCTCGGCCCAGAGGCACCTCTCTTTCTCCCGCACCTCGGCCCAGACCCCTTTTCTTTCTCCCCGCACCTCGGCCCAGGCGCACCTCTCTTTCTCCCCGGCACCTCGGCCCAGACGCACCTCTCTTTCTGCTCGCACCTCGGCCCAGAGGCACCTCTCTTTCTCCCACCTCGGCCCCAGACGCACCTCTTTCTCCCGCACCTCGGCAGACGCACCTCTCTTTCTCCCCGCACCTCGGCCCCAGGCGCTCTCTCTTTCTCCCCACACCTTCGGCCCAGATGCACCTCTCTTTCTCTCCCCGCCTCTCGGCCCAGGCCGCACCTCTCTTTCTCCCCGCACCTCGAGGCCCAGACGCACCTCTCTTTTCTCCCGCGCCCCGCACCTCGGCCCAGGCCGCACCTCTCTTTCTCCCCGCACCTCGGCCAGACACTTACCTCTCTTTCTCCCGCACACTCAGCCCAGACCGCACCTCTCTTTCTCCCCGCACCTCTGGCCCAGACACTCTCTTTCTCCCCACACCTCAGCCCAGACACCTCTCTTTCTCCCCGCACCTCGGCCCAGATGCACCTCTCTTTCTCCCCGCACCTCGGCCCAGAGGCACCTCTCTTTCTCCCCGCACCTCGGCCCAGACGCACCTCTCTTTCTCCCCGCACCTCGGCCCAGACGCACCTCTCTTTCTCCCCACACCTCGGCCCAGACGCACCTCTCTTTCTCCCCGCACCTCGGCCCAGACGCACCTCTCTTTCTCCCCGCACCTCGGCCCAGACGCACCTCTCTTTCTCCCCGCACCCCGCACCTCGGCCCAGACGCACCTCTCTTTCTCCCCGCACCTCGGCCCAGACGCACCTCTCTTTCTCCCCGCACCTCGGCCCAGACGCACCTCTCTTTCTCCCTGCACCTTGGCCCAGACGCACCTCTCTTTCTCCCCGCACCTTGGCCCAGACGCACATCTCTTTCTCCCCGCACCTCGGCCCAGACGCACCTCTCTTTCTCCCCGCACCTCGGCCCAGACGCACCTCTCTTTCTCCCCGCACCTCGGCCCAGACGCACCAGCCGCCTGTGTGAGGGAAGAGACACACAGAGACTATAAGGAGAATAGATTGAGGTGAAAGCCTTTTCCCTAGCAGTTTGTTTGAATTCAAAAAAGGGGAGACTGCATTGAAATGACTCTGATTGCTTTGGGTATTATGTTGGAACATGATGCTGTATGATATCACAGGCGTACAGAGTTTTATTACATAAAAGATTACTAAACCAATACTTTTTCCTGTTTTACGTTGCGGCAATTTCACTGTGTTGTTGTACCACGGCAGGCGGCTTTGATGCTCTTTGTAGTGGGTTGTTGTGTTTATGAATCTTGGCTAAATGCTTGTTTTCATTTACACAAGAAGAGACTCCCCGTGGTGTAATGAGAGAAATGAGGCTATTCTGATTACAAAATGGCAGTATCATGCTACCTCTCGCTGCTGTAACTCAGAGGGTATGGCAGTATCATGCTACCTCTCGCTGCTGTAACTCAGAGGGTATGGCAGTATCGT